>NC_068364.1:90318447-90418447 GCF_020536995.1 Dreissena polymorpha
TAAAACCAGAAAAAAGTTATTTCAATTCGCCTTCAGTCAAATGATACATGTTTCTATGATTGAACGTGCATTTTTAAAGTTACTATTATGACTTTCTTTTGTCCAGTCCTGCACAGGAAATCTCGATGCGATGACACAGACATTGTGAATGAAACCATCAGTTGCATTAGTTGAATTCTTCTTACAGTGCTAACGAGAGCAATACTGAATAATACTGCAAACTCGAAAAAAGAAGGAACAACATTGAGACAGAGTATTCGAAAGAGATGTCACATGGTAGATTATCGTATATTAACACCCGGTCTGTAACGGTTCGAGCTAAAGAAGTACAAACATTAAAAACATGTCAAGGTTAATTTAGATGTATTGGCTATTTTACAGAATGAGAAAGAAAGAAAATATATCCCTAGTGAAGTTCGGTTTTTGTATGAGTCTTACAAATATTCAGTTTATGCCACGACTACAGACAGGACCTTCAAAGCTACAAACAAAACATTAAATGTGGATTCAAGTAAATAACACACCAAAACACACCTGCCAAGTGGTACTCATATAATATGAATGTGCAAACGTGGTTAAAAGATATTTCTACAAAAAAGCTGTAGACATTTGTGTTCCTGATAATCGAGGTAAGCATACAAAGAAACTTCAACAAATATGATATCAGTTATGTACGTGAGCATATTTTTTAATTGCTGAAAGTGCCTTCCGACTACTGTTAAGCAAATTCAAACAATGTTTTTTACATCGAAGTTACTTTGACAATTGCAAACATGCAAAGGTGTATTAAAAAGATGTGTACATATTGTGGAAAAGTGCATCATAATGATAGTTTGTATCGCACAATTTTGAAAATATAGCTCAGTATAGGTTCATTGAAACTATAGGAAAGCCGATTTGAACGATATGGAGAACGGTTACTACAAAATAGCGTTGAACGTCTACAATGTAATATATAGAGGCATATTGTCCGATGAGTAAAAGAGCCTATAAAGGTATATGGAATGAGGTAGTTGATCGCGGTGGAGCCATTGATATGAAGTCTTAACTTAAGCAGGACACCGTAGTGGTCAGATTCATGTGTTCAATAAAATAGCAACAGTATCAATAACCTTGCAAGTGTTATAGATATGCATCGGTTTTATCAACGAGTAAGCAAGGAACACACTTTCTGTACACCAGGAAACGCAAGCATTCAGGAAGTTGATAATATTCAAACTTTGTCATAACATTGGTTCAAATATTCTTAACCTTCCATTTATATAAAACAAAACAATTGTTAAACTTACCCGCTGCATAATACATCCACAGAGAAAAGTATCTAAAGATAAACTTAATATTTTGCATTGTCAATTTGTACATTTAGCACACTTTAAGTTAAGATTTCTCAATGGCTACACTATCGACGCTACAGTTGGGTTTATTGAAATAAGAAATGAGAACAACATTACTATTTGTCGTTATCTTCGGTTATTATTGATAGTGCTATCGAGATCTGGGTTTCCAATTTTACATAATCCTAATAATAATTTACGAATGTCTCTGCAAATGCGTGCAATTTTTGATAGACAGTTATGACTTTGCCCATCAGGCCAGTGGTTTATTGCTTTATTTGATGCATGCTAAGTGACACTCGGTTAATACATAAACTCAAAGATGTTCGATATCATAGAGCGTACTTCAATCTACTAAGTGTTGAAAAATGTACTTGCGATTTTGATATCAACATTTCATTTTCTCATATGTAAACACCACACGAATTCTGAGGTAGATTTTAAACTACCATTATACAATATCATAATTAAAATGTTTTTTTAATCATAACGACACAGTTATACGCTGCGTAACTTCCATACCGACATCTTCAATATTATTGTTTGTAAAAAATGTCCCTATTAATGCTTCTGCATTTATTAAGTTCAAACTGAAAAAAAAACAAAACACATTTTTGTCGAATGTTATGAAAGCAATATTTTGTTTGATATACTGCGTTTTTTATTGCAACCCCGTAGATAAATTACTAAATTGTTATTTAAACCTTGGTGCTTAACAATTTGTTATTGTATTGTTAAATGATCAACGATATTAATGGTATCATGTCGAGTTGAATGTTACTTTATGAAGCACCCAAATAACCACCTGTTATATGTAAAACCACTAACGTTAAAGTCAATGTCATTATACAAATAACAGAAACATTAAGAAATAGAAAACCTCACTGAGGGCCCTATGGCAGTATAATTACCAGCCAGGCAGCCCCAAATAGTATATTGACAGAAGCCGAAGGCTGAGGTCCATATACTATTTGAGGCTATCTGACTGGTCACTATTCTGACATTTTGCCTGAAGTTAGGTTTTAAATTTCTTATTTTATACCGAACATTGTGTGCAGATAAATGTCAATAGAAATAGAAAATAAATAACACAATATAAATTCCATCAATATTTATCAGTTACTATTAATAATATGCACCGGTGTAAAACAAGAATACACAATGTACAATTAAAACCAAATTGAACAGACGACATTTTTGTAAACAAAGGAAACAGTACTCGAAAAATCTTTGCGTTGTAAAACTTGCACACATGTTACAAATAACTAACATTCTAGCGGGCAATATTAGATGCGCGCGCATCTAGTCAGCAGTATCAAAATACTGACTTAATTTCATTTCACATATACAATGACTAAAATATTGAATATGAACATACTAATGTAATATGTTGTTTCAATATGATTACATGTGATAATATCGTCAAATGTAGCACGTAGTGTCAAGTACGCTTTTGTTTATTGCGTACAGCTTCATTCTAGAAGATTGTAAGACCTTTAAAACATAACTATTTAATGAAAATAATATATTTCTCTATAACAGTTCACTAGCGATCCAAAAACTTTAGTTTGTATAATTGGAAAATATTGTCTATCCAGTGCGCGAATGCAGCCGCTTCTCTACTTACTCCAAGAATTTCGACAAGATCTATATGTTTGTCCCCTAAGAGCGACTCGACCTTTTGTATACGGCTGTGAATATCGGCGTCGGTTATTTCGAAATTCTTCAGCCGTCTATTTAAGTTTTTCGGACCTAGAATTGTCAGATGTGGTTGAATGTCCTCCCAAGTCACGATCCTGGACGGGTCTTCGCCAAGAAGTACCAGTGTTGCACGAAGAACGCATACTAGCCGATCATCTGGTCGGTTCATTGACCTGAGAGATGCAATATCAGTATTGCTGATTTGTTCAATAGCTTTTAGGCACTTCAAATACCTAGACAAGTACCTGTGTCTGGCACAGGCCTTTCGAAATATGTCGACGACCTTTCTGTCGCGGTGTAGACCACTCGCACGCGCTTCATTGAGAGCCTGTGTCAATAGCTTTATATCTAAGCCTTTGACACACTCATTGAGCCTTCCAATAATTTCAGCACGAAATTCTTCCATTTTATGCTTTGGGTCTAATTTAGCTATAACTCTATAGTTAATCACGTGCCCTTTATCAGTTGCATTCAGTGTTGCATAAATGTTCAGAATCATTTCGGAAACTTGTTTAATTGGTATCTGTATAACGATGTCACCATCTTTAGATGGGGAAAATGAACTGTTGCCACCATATGTGGCATTACTATTATCTTCTTCGGGATGCTCGTCATACTGGTTGACTACATCCTGTAACTTGAAACGTAATGATACATTCCTAGTTCTTGCGTTCGGAAGAAGTCCGAATTTGACCTCCAAACTCTTTCCAGCAATACAGATGATCTCACCACCGATGTGTGATAGTGCTTTGAGTCCACATTCTTCGAGATAAGAGTTAGGACCCCATCCGATCTTGTCTACCCTCGGAAAGAATACCAGCCAATCGTGGACCATTTTAACTTGAACATTATAAATTGCAATCCAGTCAAACTCTGTAAATACATCATTTGATCGACCACAAATTTCAATTTTGTACAATCCAGCTCTCGGGAACCGAACAGTAATTGACAATATCGAAGCGCTGGAAATCTGAGATTCTCCATCCAAGTCCGTCTTTGAATCCATGTCATGAAGGTTGTGATCTGCCACCAAACGTTTATGAATAAAATCAATCTTTAGATTGTTATTATCAAGCTTTTCCAGCTCCCACATTTTTTCTTCATTATAATATTTTGCCAGCAATTTAAATTCCTGTTTCGAAGCTTGAGAACTGTCAAGTTGAAAGCATAACTCGAGTTCACCTTCCTGACAGATAATTACTCCGTGCTTATCAGACATCATTTTCATATTTAATTCAAAGAATCTAGGTTTAATGAACGCCTGTGCTTCAAATGCTAATTGTGTCGTTGGTTCGACAACTAACTGCCACTTGACACGATCGGTAAAATGTGTAAACCTCAACTTTTCCGGATCAGGAAAGAGATATCGGGTGTCCACTGTTTCCCCAGAGCCCCAAAGAACGTCAACGAGCCTCCAATGCCCATCTACTAGTACTGCATTCCATTCTCGTGTATATTTTTCCTTCATTTTCTCTTGGGGATAGTAGCTACCGCCTTTAACGAAGCCTTTAATGATCACACATGGAATCTTTGCGCAGAAACACATTAAAGCAAACAGGACAGCGCATGTGTTTCTGGAGTGTCTTATTTGATTTATCTGATACGCAAAAGAATAGCGATCTGCTGATATCGAAACCGGTGTAGTCCTTGCAATTTGTAGCGATAGCCAAAAGTACATTATCTTCACTTTGTCAGCATCTGTCAGCGTAACGTCACTGTGTGATTGTGCCCCACGACTTAAAAGTGTTTCAATTATCACCTTTAAAGACACCAACCGATCGAGTAATATTTCCTTACACATAGATTCTATGAGTTTATCGTCTGTAATGTTATAATTGATTACGCGCTTGGGAACATGGGGATGTTTTGCAACTTTTGCTAGTTCCGATTTGTTGTTCTAGTAAAGGTCATACTCCGCACTGTATACCATACTCAGGTTTCCATTCTTTGGAAGATACGTTGACATGAACCAAGGTTCTGGACCTTCTTTGTTACGGATGCTATCTTGAATGGAAACGTTATTGCCCATTATTGTGTGTGGAATTACGATCTGTAATGGAGATATTTCACTGAATGTAACAAATGATTTGGATTTGCATGTAGCTTTAAATGTTAACTCAATGGTACTTAAAACTAACTAAAAAGCAATTATTGTTTGGAATTTGGTAAGCAAAGTGGATTGCAGAAACTATCTCGGAAAATACGAGGTTGCTATGCGTGTTTTTTTCAATGTCGATATTTCTATACATGCATTAAAATATTAAGTGTGAAAATATCATATTTTTTAAAAGTTCACCTTAAACAATAATAAATATGAATACAATGGGGTTTTTTTCAATTTAATACTTATGACAACATATCTGCATAAGCAATTGAATCATTCGCAAACTTCAACTATGTATGTAATTATTCATTTTAGCAGAAAATAAAGTATTATAGAAACACATTTAAAAATTGATTTAATTAGCGAGACGATGAATTATGTGTACATTTAATATATTGGATACCTCGTCAATATTTCACAATAAAAACTGCAATCCTAAAAACGTGTTTATTGACATAATTTTACATCCTATATGTGTGTTTCGTGTATGTTTAAAATTCTTATTTTAATTGGTCAGAACAGCGTATGAACACGCGACGAAACAAAGAAAATTAAAACATATATCTGCAACTTTTTTATTTTAAACAATCCTTGCATCATAGAAATTACACAATAGCATTAGCACAATAATATTTTTATAAAGAACATTGCTATCGCTTTCTTCGTTTGGTTTCTTACACAAACATTGAACACTATTTCACAGATAGCTTGATATTGTTTTAAATTCGAATGAAACACGTTTTTTCACTTTAAGAACGCAGAAATTTCCTATTTTGCGACAAAGCCGATTATCAGAGTAACAGATTTAATAAAGAGTAAAATTGAAATGTGTAAGCTAAATCAACAAACCGTTATTTGTATAGCCGATCTTCGAAGTAACCCGTTGAACAATGTCCTACCAAAAACATGACAAAATAAACATATGAGAAATTTATGACATTGCAATTTTCGCGAATCAATACAATCGATGTAAATATTGATTGTGTCGTGGTATCTCAAAATGATAACATTTATGCTGCATTACTTGTTGAAAATGATGATAAGCTAAGGAATTTACGAGTTTATATTTCTCAAGTACACTTAGACCATTATCTGATATCAAACATAGCGCGCTAAACTACGTCTAGCATATTGCACTGGGGCAATACATCAGCCGATAAGAGTCTTTATTATCGACCAGGAAGAATTTATCTGACTTGATGTGACCGGTTTACTCAAACTTTTGTTTAAGTGGTGTTGCGGCAGTTTATTTAACCGAGGAACTTTTTATAGCAATACCAATGATGCTATTATCACAACTCAATATGTGTGTTATTAGTATCATCAGAAATGGTCATAATACAATTGTCAGTGGTCAGGTGGAGTTAACTTTTTTTTTACTTTTTATCTTTCTTTAATTTCATTCTTGTTTTATAGTGGAGCTCTTTAGTCCGGTTGTTTACATTTATCAACTTAAAGAAGTTAATCACAAACTTCAAAACATGCCGAAATCTGTGAACAAGTTCATGTAAGTTATTAATGATTTAGGTCGAGTTTGATACTGTATGGTATTATGTTTGTGATTAAATATTGTTTTTTATTAATGTTTTTTGGTAAGATTTTGTGATCCCAGTTAAGATTGTAAATAAATTTAAATGTTTATGCATATTTATAACAATCTATGTACCGGTACTTCGGTTTTGCCTTATTGATGTATTTTATGAACTTTGACGTAGACGGTAGGGATAGTTAAAACAAAAAATCTCTGTTAAAAGTGCGGTGACCCCTTTTTTATTTGTGTTTTATGATGACAATACGTAGATGAACATATTTGAGCAGTTTCGCAGAATTCTATTAAACAGAAAAATATTAAATTCCATGTATGTGGTTACAATAGTAAAAAATGACGTTTTGGGTGACATAAAAATGATAAAAAATAAATTTCTTAAAATTTAACTTATGTACTCCATTTTATTGGTATTGTGTGGTTTAATTAAATGATATACGATGTATCTTAGCTTCTATAATATCTACATTTTGCCAATTTCATAGGTTATTAATTATTTTTACGCTATTTTTTTACGAGATGTTTCAAGTTTATGAAAAAAGTACGTATTATATAATATATAGTGTGTTCCCCCACTGGTTTCCACGTTTTTATACTTTTCAGAATGCACATTTGACCTTATTGATATTTTGCGTTTGCAACAAATAGCTTGTTCTGAAGAAGTGTACCAGAAAATCAAATACATTCGAGTTATACAATTGTCTGCTGTAGAGTAAAATAAAACATTTTGGTCCACAGTGCCTATTCATTATTTTGACATCCAAAAATCATGTGTAGATGTGTTCCAACGATACATGGTCGCAATTGATATTTAATTGTGACATTATACGATTTAGTTTAGTTTAGATATTGTACCTAGCGTACGCCGTTTCTATTCATTTATTTGTGTATGGTTGAGGCTTTTGCATGCTGACATTAAAATCGTATATACGTGCATAGTGTTTTCTGCTTAATAAGCGGAAGCTTTTTGTATTACATAAAAGCATATAAAATAAGAGATTTGTTTGTCAGAAACACAATGCCCCCTATTGACCCGCTTTAAAATACAATTTCAATATAGCATTAGGCAGGTTTAGAAATTATCTCCCATTTAAAGCTTATTAATTCCATTGGATTGTATTTATTTTTATGTTTGACCTTGAAGGAGGACCTTGACGTTGACCTTTCACCACTCAAAATGTGCAGCTTCATGAGATACACATGCATGCCAAATATCAAGTTGCTATCTTCAATATTCAAAAAGTTATTGGCAACGTTAAAGTTTTCGGACGGACGCACAGACTGACGGACTGACGGATGGACGCACAGACTGACGATCTGACGGACAGTTCAATTGCTATATGCCACCCTACCGGGGCATAAAAATTCATTGTACCACTTCATCAGAACGTTTATTACAGTTTCTTTATGCATCAACATTTTATCTGATTTGAAAGGATTATAGTAATACGATTATCACATGTGTACTTGTCGAAATGTCAAAGGTCCTGAATATTAACTGTATTTAACTTAATTAATCGAATACATTTTACAGTGCATAAACATACTCTTTTTTCAAATTAAGAACTAACTGCATGATACAAATGATATTAGCAACAAACTAGTTATAAATAAACCATTGACAAATAAAAATGTATAAACCACATTTCTTCTTGGTATTGGTAATATCATGTCCAATGTTTCGTGTTTTAGATCAATTGATGATTCGTGTAATGTTTTTAAACAAGGAATGTGCGATACGGATTTAAGGGGACCTGTTTATAGATTTGATTGGCAAAATGAGCATTGACAAAAATGTCTTAAGGTCCCTTTTTATTATTTTTTAACAAATAAGCGAAGTCATGCTAAGTCTTATGGATGAATTTGAAATAATGCAAGGTTAAAATATGCGTAGTATTATGCGTTTCTAAAGTAGTCCGACATTTATGTAGGAAATTTAGTTCAGGGAACAGAACAAGTATATGTTAATAGATTATTCAAATACAGACGTTGTTTATTCGGATTGCTAATGACCGAAACAGATTTTGATGACAGACGTTATTATACAATACATGACACTTTCAATGCGACACCTCGCACCCTTTACGTGAGGTCGTTTGATACGAATATAGTGAGACACGGACATTTTCCAATGAGTTTCTCATCTAATCGAAAACAATATTACCAAACAAGAATGAACTGAAAGTTGATTTATTTCCCTTGCTTCGCATGTGAGTATAGTGGACGTATGTAATGGCAATAACACATTATAACAAAATAATGCACGCAAACATTACAATATTTTGCCTGAAATGTATGGGTGCATTTTTTACTGGTACCGTTGATGAAAATGATATTAAATCAAATCGCAAGCATTAACTATAGTATTGAATGTACTATGTTTCCGTCAATAGCAAAACACTTGCGAACATAGACGCCGCACATGTAAAGTATTTGACAATTGTAAACAATAACATGAATTGAGAAACCTATTAGATCCGAGGATTTTAGATTCATAGTGGGCTGCACTTTTTATACCGGAATCCTGTTTATAAATAACATTTCAACTTTCGATTTCATATATGTTTTAAAATTAAAGGTATTTTTACTTGTACATACATTTGTATATCAAAGGACCATGTTGATTAATCGGTACACTTGGAGGCTGAGAGATTGTCCAGTGATAAATAACAAGTAATAACAGGAAACAGGTAGTCCTAAAGCGCTATGCTCAATTCAAGTTGTACAACACTTGTCTTAGATTTCAGCTTGTGATCTCGTTTTGACATAACATGATCCAGTTTTCAACTTTTCAAGCTATAGCCATGTAAACAATCGACAATATGTGTCATCAATATATATCCCAAATGACGCATGTCGAGTGTTGATAATGGAGATTTCATCTTTTGGCCTAGATCTGAACGTGACCAGATATTATACAGAAAAACATTCTGACATCATATCATAAACATAAAAGTATAACTATGACTTTAAGAGTGGTAACCCTTTTTTAATACTTTTCACTTGGTAAAATCGATGGTTTTGATATTTTAAAGATACTATCTTATCAATAATGAGTACGAAAAGTTCTTTGCAGAGTGGTTCCTATGTTTTTTTAGATTTGACATGTTTATATTGTCTTATATCTTGAGTTAAATGCAAACGAGAGTAATATGACGGGTCTCAAGCGCTGACCTGAGTTCAATGACAATTGTAGATGATTCGACCGCGTGACCTTATTTGAAATGGCAAATTCTTTACCATTTTAAAGATATAATGAAAACAAATATTCAGACTATTGGTCTTCATAAAGTTTAACAAAAGTTGTATTCCATTTGATCCATATTTTAGCGAATCAAGACATTTTACATATAACATTTCACACAACATAACATCAAGATTAGGTCATAAATCTGATTCATAGTCTGGTAACATGTTTTTTTTTCTAATATTTGACCAGATGACATAGTTTTTTTTACCTAACTTAACCCTTATTCAAACATATTTTTAATATTTTAAAGATGAGCATGCAAACAATGTGTCATCAACATTGAATCAGAAAAGTGGCTTTAATTGTGGCAACAACTGTTTTCTTAGACTTGTTGACTTGTATTAGACCCCACTTAACGCAGCTTGCAAGTGTGTCTAGAAATTGTCCACATAAGCACTCAGGCGAAGATTCATAACGATTAATTAAAAATTTGGCCTCAGGATTGACAATAAACTTAACGTCGACGATAACATGGTTTGTGTTGAAATAAGCTTTAACCAGTTGACCTTTTTTGATCCTCCTTCACACATAGTTTGAACTCAATTTGAAATTGTCAAAAAAATTACGACCAGGGTTTTTTCATATTTCACAATAAATTTAACTCCAAAAACGGTTATAATTTTATTTTATAATGTTTTACATTGTGACCTTGATCCTAAGCTTAATTGAACAAGATTGAAACTTGACATATTGTCCATATACTAATTTACACTGTGAATGAAGATAATGAATAAAAAATTTGATGCTTCTAGAATTTCAGTTTCATCCCGATTTGAAACAGTTGTGACTTCCTGAGGGGAAACGCCTTACGAGGAACACCACACAGCCTAGGACGCAATGTGTGATGTAAACAGTTGTATGTAACCGCTAAATTGAGTTGTTGTTAGCCTATTGATTTGTTCTGTGTTCCCACGTTTTCGGGAAGGTCAACTGTATTTTAATGCCTAATCCATAGATGTTCTTCTGTTCCACCACAGCGTAAGTAGATAAATAGTTTGTATTGGTTCTAGTCCATAAAATTATTGGTGCAAAAATAAATTGTTTAATGCTTTGTAAGTAAAATATTGGTTTCGTACCCACGCGGTTCGTACCAGATTGTTTTTCGTATAATGATTGCAAAGCTTTTTCTCATCAAGATAAATCTTAAAATCGTCAGAATGTTCAGTAATTAATCAAATATTTTTCCTTATGTTGTTATTTTCGATATATTTCAGTTTTTACCTTAAGAAGAATAAAGAATTAAAGGATAATTATTCTTCATGGTTATGTATCTGCGTTTTGGGAGCAGAACACATTGAGACGGGCACTAGATATAGACTGATCACAATAGCGAGGGTGTGTTAAAATAACGTATCATATTAAAAATAATCCATAACAAAGTTCTTTAGTATATACCTTTACAAAAAAAATAAAGAAATCGCTGTTGTTTATCTCCACGAGTAAAAAAGTATATATTACAATATTTATATTAAAATGGGGAACAATAAAATGTACACAAGAAATCCATCATCGAAGACCCTTCCACATTTTAAGAATGGAGTCTTTAAAAGGTTTCCAAATGTATATTATGATTTGAACATGGATCTAATTACAAACAAGTAGCTAGTGTTAATCGGTATTTTATGTGAAATATATTTATCTAGAAACTGTTAAGAATTGCAAATATATTTTAAAATTAAAAGTAATTCAAACAATCCAATTTGAAGATTGATCTCTGCAGTAATGAAGACATCACAGTTTACTATCTTTTGAATTACCATGTTTTAATAAAAATTGACCAACGGCGTTAAAATCAGAATTGAGATATCAGCTTTGCCCTGATAAATGCATGATGACCGACTGACAAGTTATGTATGTCCTGCTAAAACTCCAGCCTGTTTGGTCGCCACTTCTATCTTGGACCCTAGATTCTTCGATCACCTTAAGAAAACTTATCATATCCAAAATAAAGTATTACTACTCTAAGAAATCAATATCTGTACCGTGAATAAACGACGGTAAATGGCCTATTTGTTTCACCTCTAAAACTGAACTATAGCTATCCACAAAACAATCTTCGGATTGGTATTCTACTTTATGAAATTAGGGTTTAAGAGTTGTAAAGAATCGCCTCTTATGATCGTCCTAACTTGATCTTGGCACTATTACATCTTACAATATTTCATAAGGTTTACATGTATTGACACAAAATACTTTGAGGCACGTATAAAAAATATATCAAATTCTAAATCGAAACACATGTCCAATCGCTCGCAATCTAGAGCAAAGCAAATTCATTATATATAATACAATATGTACACTTGTGTGCTTGAAATTGTGTATAAGCATATACTCCGTATTTTTAAATTGTGATAAAAATGTATGGTACTGTTATCAATTGTTCATGGATGGAACTTAAAGTTTTTTAACAGAACGGAAAAAATACGAACTGTGTATATTATCACGTTAACTATAATAAATGTATTAAAGCGGTTCCAGTTCTGTGTCATTCTGTTTGGCTCTTATGAAGGTGATACATCATAGTCATGTTCGATGAACATTGCAAGGATAGTGGCCAGTAAGCTATTATTAAAATCACATATGTGCCGCAAGTTTGTAGAACACATTTAAGCATTCCGATTTGGTTTTGCAGAAAATACTCCATTGCAATGCTATGCTAAGACAAACATGAAATACAAATGCATTGTTTGATTCGACATACACGAAGTATCCTAAGGATTTAGCTCGTTTATTTCAAACACAGCTTGTAGCCAATGTCCAAACGCAGCGGCTTCCTGGTTAAGCTTAACCAATTCAATAGGTTTTAAATCTCCATCTTCTAAAATTGTTTTCGCCATATTTATCCTTTTGTTTCCAGCCTCGACTATGTTGAACTTTTTGATACGTCTGTAGAGATTGTTTGGTTCGAGAAGTGTGATCAATGGCTGCATATGTTCCCATTTATCTAACTTATGTCTATCCTCGCCTAAAACCACAAGAGCTGTGCGTATTATTCTTACTAGCTTATCGTCCGGGTTATGCATGGCTCTAATTATTGCAACGTCGTTACCAGTTATTCGTGCAATTTTGTTGATGCATTCTCTATACCTCTTAACATGTACATACCTAGTACATGCTGTTTTAAACACATCTTTGACCTGAATGTCCCGATGAAGACCACTGGCTCTAGCAGTATTTAGAATCTGAACCAATTGTACAATGGCTGTACCTTTTATGTTTTCACTTAGTTGTTCAATTAGTTTTCCCCGAAAGTCCGCTAGTAATTGTTGCGGATCTTTTTCTGCAACAATTCTATAGTTAATCACGTGTCCTTTATCGGTTTTGTTTAAAGTCGCGCTTATGTTCAGAACCATTTCAGATAGTCGATCGATATGCAATTTAACCAAAATTATTCCGTTTTTCATTGGACGGAATTCGCCTACTTTTTCACACTTACTGGCCTCTTCTTTATCAAGTTCCAGATTGTCATAATTTGTTATTATTTCTCGCAGTTTGTATCGTAAAGTTATATTTGTTGTTTTGGATTCGGGCAAAATTCTAAATTTCAACTCCAAATCCTGATCAACAATACACCTTATCTCACCATTTTTATGAGATATTGCTTCCAGACCGCATTTGTCTAGATACGGATTAGGTCCCCAACCAATATCTTCCACCTTTGGAAAAAATACTACCCAGTCATGAACCACATTGACGTAAACAGTGTAAATCGCGATAAAATCAAGTTCCTCGTTTCTTTCAAGTGAGCGACCAACGATTTCTAGTTTATATAATCCTATCTTTGGAAACCGAAATTTAATCGTCAAAATGAAACGCTGTTTGTTTGTCAGTGGATTTTGTATTTCTACTGAATCATCGATCGTATTGTTCTCCTCAGACTCTTTGATCACTTGAATAAAATCCATCTGCAAATTAATGTCACCAAGCTTTTCAATCTTCCAAATCGAATTTTCGTAAAGCTTTGCAACACACTTGAATTCTTGGCAAAACCCCAATGTTGAGTTCAGTTGAAACTGATATTCTATCTCTCCTTCTGTACATATATTCACACCCTCTTTGCCATTTAAAGCGGTCATTTTCATTTAAAAAAACCTCGGTCTGAGGTAAGCCTGTGTCTCGAATTGCGATTTTGTCAGTGGTGTTTCAATTAACTGCCAGAGATCTGATTCGGTAAAGTGTGTGTACTTCAACATTTCCGGATCAGGAAAGAGGTATAGAAGATCGACGGTTGGGCCAGCTCCCCAATAAACGTCTACGAATCTCCATTCCCCATCTACCAACACTGCGTTCCATTCTCTTGTGTATTTCTTCTCCATCTTTTCCCGGGGATAGTAGCCTTTGCCTTTGACAAACCCTTTAATAATTACACATGGTACATGTCCATAGAAACACATTAAAGCAAACAGAACAGCAGGTGTGTTTTTATGCTTTTGAATTAAAGCCAGCTGATGAGCCATTATATATTAATTTGCCGACGTGGGGTTCTCAGATTTGTAAGTAATATGCGTTGCTAACCAGTAAAATAGAGTCCTAACTTTATCGGCTTGAGTATATTTTACATATGAAAGCTCTAGTATTGCAATAAGTGCCTCAACGATGTCTTGGACGGTATTCTGGTCGCTATATGTTACATCGTGACATATTTCTATAACAGTTTGTCAGTGCACGCTGTACAGTATATCTCCTTTCGGTGGTTCGGGAATCCGACAAATCATGGCCTAGATGACCGTGTTGTTAATCCATGTTGATGTCCGTGTTGTTCGTAAAAACCTTAAAAGTGTCGTTGTGAGACATTGAAAGGTTGTGTGTCGTAAGTGAGTAGGTTGACCTAAACCAGGGCCGTCGTTGTTCGGGTCCCTCGCTTTCTACGTAGTATGAAGACTGGTTACCCATGATATAATAGTTCCCAGTTAGTTATGCGTTTGTTCTGTTTGTACTATAATCTTGGTTGAAAATCTCATCTTACTAAAAAAATGCACTATTTAACACACAACAGACAGTATACACAGTGTTTTTCGAACATATTTAAAAGATTCACACGCTCTTCGGTATAAACATTTAAATGCAAAGATTCGCATAGTCCTCTTAAATAATACTAATTTACCACAAATCATGCGTTCTAATTATTCTTAAACGTAAATGCCGCCTTAATTAATGTCAGCATTGACCAAATATTGGCACCATTATAATGAGGACGTCTTCTTCAACAATACTGTCTTTCCCGTTCTATTATGATTTAAACACAACTAAAACAATAGGTTAACCAAAGAATATAAGCCGTGCCGACGTTGAATACAAAGAAATTATGTCCCCCCCCTGTGCTCATTTTGATAAAACAATAGTATGCATGTGTTTATCGATGAAATTGAATTGAAGGCAAATTAGATACTTTGTAAAGCAGTTAAACAAATACATCGCACACTTGTTATAAGCTATCTTTCTTACTCACCATTTTGCCGCAAACAATAATGCAATCATTAAATTCGATAATTACATACCAAAACGCAAGTAAAATATATATTTATTTATTTGTTAGCGTACAATTATCCTTATATATAACGGGTAGATTAAACAATAAAACTTTTTTTATAGATTATGAGGCCGCTGATCAACTTTATTATACTCGCCTTTTTTACGAAGATAGGCATTTCAAATAATTTTCATTTTATCATCAGCGAATCAAATTCGGCATCATTAGCATCATCATCTGGAGCATCATCATAATCATTATCATCATCATCTTGATCGGTTTCATCATCATGATTATTATCAGTATCACCATCTGCAATTTCATTAACATTTTAACGCATAATTATATTCGCCGTTATGTTGATACTTGCCTGTTATTTTATAGTTCTTGTATTTATGTCTTTTTTCAATTTTAAATATTGCAAACAATTATTTTCTATGTTAACTTTTCATACCATAAATTATAACGTACAGACTTTATATAAGCAAGAAATAATTAAAAAGAAAGGTAATCAGAAGTAATATTTACTATTTGCAGGAAAATGCTATTCGTAATTATCTCCCTTACACTAAGCTCGGGCAATTTTGGGTAATATAGACATAGACTAACTCCCTTAGATTAGCTCGTGATGTCTTTTATAGCCACTGTTTTTCTACATGCTTACTCTCCCTTCTAAAGCAAGAAGTTGCCATACGCATCGTGCGAGATTAGTTGTAGTAACTGTAGCTTATTACCAAACGATATTACCCTCGCAATAAATAAAGATCTTTGAACACGATTACATATTTCAAAATTTGATACCTATAGGCTTTAATAAAAATAAAATATCCGCTTCAAAGCAGAGTGGTCTCTTGTACACATATGAAATAAGCAAATACGTGATGAGTGACAATTGTCAAAATTTGGGTATGCATACGTTAAAGTAAAGGTATAAAATATATTAAAAACTAATTGTCATTACATTTTACTAATGCGTCGGATTTTATTCTGAAGGCGACCAAAAGTAATCCACTTAGTTCACATAACGAAATAGTGGCGAATATATTATTCGATTTGTCAAGGTACCTTGCAAGTTTAGCCTGACTAACTTTGACGGTTTGGCATGACACTGTGAGTAATATTTGGCATTAAGACCATAAACAATAAAAATACAAGACATAATCAAATTGTCAAATACAATTATCAATACCGAAACAAGACTTAACTACCAACATGACAGGGACCAATTTGTCGCACTTGAATTAAGTGGTATTATATAGTACGGCGTTTATTCTCTCCCAGTGAACGATTTGTCAGTTGCATGCGTCTGTAAGACGATCCTCTGAGCGCTAAATTATAATAACGAAGCGCTTGTTGCAACCTGATCTCGATCTTGATCTTAATTACTGTAATTAGAGCGTATTTTTATTTGTTTTTGACATGCAGTGGTACTTTTTCTTGGAAAGATAATACTGATATTTTGTGAAATGACAGCATCTCAATAGGCAAGGAGCCTTTGATTTAATGCAAGGCAAAGCAAATTCAGTGTACTCGAAATCGTGTTCCTAAATCAGCGCACATTTGAAAGCATACTTTCGATTGCATGATGTTATTTTGTCATAGTGTTTCTTGTATTTAAACATGTGAACATTATACACGATATTTAACGATTAAACAATAATAATATTATCTATAGAATATATGAGTATATATATACACAAGAGAACATCCGCCATTTTCTATCGTAACGTAACTTAATAACACTAAGGCGTATCCGGTCCTGACGAATCCGCTTTCATAACTTGTTGATTTTGTCGGGATAAAAACCGGATAATTAAACTACGGTAAATTTAATAACGAACGTCAATTTTTAAAAAGCCGCCTTTTATGTATAATGTTTTGCTTACGTTGAACAGTGTTATATCTTTATAGTTATTTAATTCATAATAGCTGAGCCAGTGAGAATGTTTTTCAATATTTTATAACATTTCTATCTTTGTGTTATATAACCACGATACCATTTTTGAATCTTTTGCTCGAAGAATATAGCTTTTTGAGCGTTTTCATTGGTAAAGCTTGGTTTTAATGGCAATAGGCGTTACGTTAGTTTGCTGAACTCAAAGTGTTGTCGCACTGTGTAAACAACCCGGTTTATCATGGTGTTTTACGTAAATATTATGTTTCATTGATTATTAAATTGCATGACGCCCGCAAACATACACAATTATTTGACTTGTTTTTATACATTATGTTATTCAATGACAAAATATGTCATAAAAGAGATTTGTTTAGACTAGTATGATGAGTGTGATAGTGAGTGTTCAATAAACATAAGTCACTTCACTGAGTAGTATTGATAAGATGCCTTTGCTTTACAAACAGCGATTAACTCAATCATAGTGAAATGGTATGTCATATTGAATAACACATACATGTATGAGTTACTGCTATGAATTGTCAATCAACCATTCAACAAAACATAACGCTGTCAGTACATAATGCTATAGATTCAATAACCATCACTTTAGGTTAGGTTTGCTCTTGCAATTTACGTTAAAATTACATTTCAAAAAATAGAAATAAACGACACATTTGTTAATTATTTAACGTTGTTTGAGTAATATCGAATCTAAAATTAATACGACTTTTCTTTGATTAAATTTTGGATATTACATTTCAATTTGAAATTTAAAAACAAATATCGTGCTTAGTTGTAGTATCATTGAACGGATCATACTAATGACTATAATGGTATTGCCATAACCGTTTGAATTATTATGGCTGGGGCTACACAACAATGTATGCAAAAAAACGTATGCACAATGTTTTAATATACGGTGACCTTACATTATCATCACAAATAAGGGTTCACGTTTCAACTGTTTTGAAGCAGTTCTTTGCAATGTCAAATTAAATTTTCATTTATCACAGCGCACCATGCTGTTTAACTCATCGGATTGTTGACAATAACAAAGCAAACTGAAGGTGAACCATAAATATTTTTCAATAAATTACAAAGTTATGACGCCCTTTAATTATGAATTCAAAATGACGATCAGAGCTAGGAATTCTCAAGTTCGAGTTCTGTATCCAAGGTGGCATGTAACATTGCATGGTCTATTTTCGGATTCACTAACCATGCAAATAAACAGCTCAGTCCTCAAATCTCATACATACAGCATAAAACATGTAAAATGCTGCTCAATGTCAGTTAATCCGTATTTATTTATGAGTTGTCCCCCTTTTCACTAAACCGTAGATTACTAAAAAAATACATCTGTACGTCTAGGTGCGTTTTTGATGCCGTGATTAACGAAACTGTTTTAAGTGCTTTCAGAAAAAAACGAATTGGTATTACGAGAAAAATATTATTTTTATAAACAATGAGATCGATTTCAGAGAAGTACACATTATAACTTAAGCAATCTGACCACACAGTGTTTAATAAATCATACTTCCTAACACCTGGTCAACCATAAGTACCATGTTGATTATTACTATGATAAACACACATCTTCGTAGGCAAAATCTGCAATCAAGTTATAACATGATTAACTCTACAGTGTTCGAAATGATATATTTTTGAATTAAAACGTGACGTAAGATATGGTTATTATGGTTATATACTACGTATATAAAGTAAGCGATTTTGTTTTACAATTTGTTGGCACTATTAGAGCCTTTTATATATGTTCTTTTTATGGGACATAAAATGGGTCTCGTAATAAACCAATAATACCATCTTCTTTTTACCGGTTGCTTAATAATTGATATCCAACTATTGTGATACATTCTTAATTTAATTTAGCAATCGAAGCCATATTATTGATAAGTCACTGACTTGGTTTCTGAATAAACAAGTTAAGCTTTAATTTGCATAGGTTAAGTAAATAAAAGTCTTGTATGTTTTTACGTTTGAAAGCGGTGTACATTTTGCAATTAAAACGCACAAATACGAATTTTACACTTAACATATCTAGTCGCATTCATCTCGATACATGTTAGTATAATTCATCCTAAAGCTTTCACGTGTTTATACTAGTTAATCGTTGGGTTAAATAAACCGTTGCGTAATTTATACTTCCTCCATTGAGAAAACGAAATCGAAAGTGGAAATGTTGTATTGTTTTCCCACATCATGATTCTACTGTGCGCTATACCGAGTTAACGTATGTTTTAAATTATGTTGTTCAGTAATGTTGAATGTTTGTATATTGTTGATAATTATATCGCGCGCGTTTGTTTATAACTTCTTGATTTCGGGCTCGTATTAAACCAAGGACCTATAAATACCATATATTTATAGGTCTTTGGCGTAACTAAGGACAAAGTCCTTTATTAGTCCTCATTCGTGCGATTATCCGTTTATTAGCCCTACATCGTGAGAATTTCTTAGACTACAGCTTACTGTGGGTCCCACGTAGTAAATCTATATATCAGCCGTGATATGTTAAAATTGGGTTCAATGCATGTGCGTAAAGTGTCCTCCCAGATTAGCCTATGGAGTCTGCAAAGGTTAATAAGGGACAACATTCTCTGCCTAAACTTGATTTTGCTAAGAAGATACTTTCTTGAAACGAAAACTATCATAAAAGTGGAAAGTGTCGTCCCTGATTAGCCTGTGTTGACTGCGCAGGCTAATCTGGAATGACATTTTACGCACATGAATTAAACCCCTTTTCACAAGCACGGCCCATAAATAGTTTGATGTTGTGACTGGTTAAGGATGTATTTAGTAAAGTTTAATGCTAGAATACTCAACCACACTTTTTGTTTTTCTTCGTTAAGTACTCATACAGCTTGCCAGTGGTTATAAAAGCTTTCTCTGAAACTTTAAGTTTGTTTTATCAATAACAGGATACAAGAAGTATATGCGGATTGTGTGATGAATAAGCTCATTTAGTATGTTAAATGTTTACTAAGTTTTCGTTCCTTATAGGATGTTATTGAGAAAGATATAATAAGTGACGTTTTGATACTAGTATGGTTATTTGAAGAAGTAAGGTTGCACGTGCGGGTATTATAAAAGGGCGTTGAAGCGTTAAAACGCGAAATAATATGGAAATGTACATTTAATAGATTTATATTAATATGGACTTTGGATGCAATTTGACTTCCTATCATCTGCTAGCGACAGGTGCTTTCCACAGGCCATTTAATGGTCCCTCACAGGAGCGCTTGAATTTCGAAATCAGAGTCCGCGGGGCGCCTGAAATTTTCCGATCAGTGTATTTTGGCTGTTCCTGCAACTAACCTTTCTTAAGATCAAAGCGATATCGACTTCGCCGAAAATTTTGAAAGTCGATTTTCGATCCTCTGTCAACTACATCTAACGCTTTACCCAACTAAAGCCCGCTTAAGGGCGGAGCGTCGCTGTATTGGAAAATCAATATACCCATTGCACGAGAGGGAGATTTTTACCTCTGCACCGCCATTCCGCCATCTTGGAGATATTGATATTTACCAACTGGCGGCTACGATAATTTAACAAAATATTTTAGAGTTTCTGCGTTGTATTAACATCGTTTTTGTTCAAAATGGATAGTAAAAAAGTGGATAGTATACAGTTATCTTACAGAGACACTCTGGAGCCAGCAGTTAGGGCTAGATATGAAGAAAAATTGAAAATTATCGGGGGAACTGATCCGTATGAACTTTGTGTAAAGACATCATTTTCGGATGAAAAGAAACTGCTTCCTAGCGTTACCTATCTTGACATTGTTAATTATCACCCAGCCCATACACCACTGATGATTTAAAGAGTTTAAAGGGTTTGGATGCCTACAACCAGTCAATGAGTTGCTGGGTTTCTGACGTTCGAGCCGTTGTCATTGGGAGCAAACATGTAATCCGATCAAAGGTTAGTGTTATTTTTAATATTTTTTCTGATAATTTATTTTGATGATTTTAGTCACCTTGAGCACTACATGATTTTTTCTTCAAGATTGAAAAAAAACACCTGGATAGATAAATTCATTTTTATTTACCCATTGATTATTTTATTCACCTTGCAGCATTAAATTCATTAAATTTAACCTGGAGCAATATTTTTTATTATTTTCTATCGGTTAAAAAAATAAATCTATCGGTTCAAGGTAAATAAGATAATTAGTTTTTTATCCTTATAAATAAAATTACTTAAAATGTCTATAACGGTCATCAATAATTGAATTTTTATAGATAAACAATGTTTTTTTCTTTTTCACAGGTTCTACATTCCATGAGGATAAGAGACAAGCCATTAAATCCGTGGTTGATTGTGGAACCAAATGGAGTGATCCAAGCTTCTCACTGTGACTGCATGGCGGGTTTAGGGGAAGTGTGTACCCATGTCGCAGCCATGCTGTTTACAGTGATGGAAATAGTGAGAATACGCGACTAAACAACAGTCACCCAGGATCCCGCTTACTGGAAACTTCCGCCATCTATGAAACGTGTGGAATACAAAGAAGTGCGTGATATTGACTTTACCAGTGCTAAGACGCTAAAGAGAAAGTTTGATCGTAGTCTCGAACTCTGAATGTAATGAAACACCGGGTAAAAAGTTTGAAAAACAGGTTCCGAAACCAACAGATGATGAAATTAAGGACTTTTTGAAAAACTTGCACGCAACTGGTGCAAAATCAGCTATTCTCTCTGTGACTGAGGAATATTCGGATGAATTTGTTCCAACTATAGAGAAACAGACATTTCCAAAAGTACTGGGTGAACTAAGGAACCAGGATGCCTTATTAATGAACTTTGGAGATCTTTTAAAGTTAACAGACAGAGTAGAAATCAGTGTATCTTCCGAGCAAGTGAAAAACGTTGAGGCAGCTACACGTGAACAGTCCGGTACCAAATTATGGCATGACTTCCGTGCAGGTCGTGTTACTGCATCCGTGTGTAAGCAAGTATGTGCAACGGACCCTGGAAATCCATCACATTCACTGAGAATGAACATATGTTACCCGGCGTCAAAAAAGCTGGACACAGATGCGACACGTTGGGGTATTAAGAATGAGAAAGTAGCAAAGGGACGTTTTCTTAGAGCGATTTTAGCCGAAGGACTTCATGAGAATGTTGAATTGCGAGACTGTGGCTTGTACTTGAGCGAAAAAAAACCACACCTGGCTGCAACACCAGACGCTATCTTAAGTTGTAACTGTTGTGAAAATAGTGTTGTCGAAGTAAAGTGTCCATACAATCAAACTCCATGTTAGACGGTCAATTGAAAGACTTCTATCTGAAACCTGACGAAACTGGAAAATGAGAGCGTACGCTTTGTACAAGCGACAGCACTCGTAGGCAGGCACTACCTGCAGTTAAATCATGCAGACGACTCGTTACGTACATGTTATTGCCAGAGAAATCTTAGAAGTCTGATGATGGCTGTAATCCTGTTGAAAGTTGTGCATTTCATGAATAATACTGTCAAACAGAGCTCCAAATAAGGATTTGTGAAATTAGTAACGGTACTGCCACTGACAGAAAGAAAAGGAGTAACCCTGAAAATCAATTAGTACCTGTACTACCATATCCAAAAATACAGATAGTACTGTACTACCCGTGCTCTTGAATATTGAAGGGTGTTTAACTGAAAATATCATTTGCAAAGTGGATTCTGTGGGGGCACAGAATGAAAAGCAAAAAATATGTTGCTTCCTTGAGCAAAAAATTATACCTATGAACAAGTAAAACTACTTTAGTTTATAAAAAGTACTGTAAAATTCAAACCTTCATAGGCCCACACTGTGCTTAATTTACAAGGTTTAGCAGCACTACGGCAAATATCACAATTTAGCCGTAGATTTTCTCGGTGACCAGCCAATCATGTGGTTTTCCAATCTTCGATATTTTTGTTTGGATCCGTTTCCCATCGTGTTTTCTAACGTTTTTAGCCTCCGATGCAATCAAATCGTTTAATATCGGGGCGACAATGTCTATTTCTGGGTTTACAGTTTGAATGTCAGGATGGTTAGACGACCGTATGTAGACATTATATGACAACAAAGTGTTTTTTGAACCGCTTTCGGTTTAGCCGGCATTCCTTGTGCGCAGATATATTGTTTTTTACGGGTTTATGAGTTACCGGAAATCACGCGACAGAATAGACAATAAAACCGAAACCCAGTCTACAGCTTTTCTTTAATTTAAATTAACGAAAAGCGCCGTTAGGTTCGAGACCAACAAATCACCAACAAATCACACCACTATATTACAGTCTTTATTCACGTCTGCACGTTTTAATATTCATATGATGTGATTGTTAATAAGAGCAAATTGAAAGTTGTTAACAAATAATTGTCACCATCCTAAATTGAAGCGGGTCTTAATTAGCAGTTTGTATTGAGTTTTATATCTGTGATTATAAAAAGAGTATTACTTTCACACTTCCTTAATAATTTAAAAGAATAAATAAACGTATAATGTTGTAAAGTTAGATGAAAAACTATAATAAAATAAACTGAGATTCCCAGCGAACCATCCCAGGTCATGCACGGGCACTTCCCGTAATGATCCGACAGGAACATAATATAAAGTCTACAGCTGATTTTGGTGATGGATTTGAGACACATGACAGCCTTCGGTACCACTACTCACCCGTCTCAACCCCACCATCCAATTAAGCCTGAACAAGTGTGAAACATGTATATATAATAATAAATATTTTTGAAAAAAGACTCAATACTGCAGAAATGGATGGTTTACATATGTTCCTATGACCTACATGAGTGAACATGAGGCAATGGTTTGGAGTATATACATAGTGATGAAACATGAGTGATAATGAAATTCAATGAGTGAAATGAGATGAGCCCATGACCGGGTTACATAGTATATGAAAATATAAATGAAATGATTCATAGGAACATTGATTATAACAGTGATGATGTATATATAAATACAACAATTCATCTATAACACATCACAAACATGACACAAAACACAAAAACTGTATCACTCTGATGTTCTCTCTCTGACCCAGGATGACAACCCGACAACGTCCTCGCTGCCATCCTGAAATCAGAGAGAAACAGCAGGCAACAAGTACATTGTTATAAAAAAATTACGTATTTTTTGTAAACTAGTTCTCTATAGAAAATTATTGTTTCATTGGTTGTATGGCATAACCCTACCCAATATAAATAAAATAAGTCATTAGGTAAACGATGAAAATCAAATGTAATTCTAAACTTAATTATATTTATAAATTTGACAATTAAGTCTTAGGGAGACATCATTTGTTTCATGATATACAAAATTTCTACATTTCCAAATAATATGTCGTGATTCAGACAAAAATACTACATAGACATATTTCAGTTCTGCATCAACATTATTAACATCTAACAATTGAAACAAACCATTTAGAAGACATATTTAATTGTTCAATGGCCACAATGCCCATTAAATATATAACAGTTTTATTTAAAGGGATATTCATTATACAATCTAAAAATAAATGTTGAAAAGTTTCTTCATTACTACAGAATGTACATTTCTTAGTGGCTTTGTTGAATTTTTTTGTCATAAAGATATTTATTCACATATAAAACTGAATGAGCTAATTTAAAGCATGTGTTTCTACAATCAGGGTCAACTGCTGTAGAAAAAATATTTTTAAATGTATTTTTGAAATTAATTAAAGGAAATTATTTATTACATTTAGGTATAAATTCATTGTTTTGGATTAAATAAAAAGGCATATATTTCTTTGACATTCCAATGCATAAAATAATCAGTTTTTATATCGTTTGCAAACTTTGGTAATACTTGTAAACATTCAACATAAAAGGATGGAACAAATTCACTATGAGGTTCATTATTACTAAACACAGATTTATTAAATTTTCTTAATTGCATGCCAATCCAATATCTTGCAAAATATGTCCAAGGATCTTTATAATCGTTTAATAATTTAAGTAAGTGTGATAGATAAAAAGCTTTAATTTTTTGCTTAATGTTAGGTACACAAAGACCATCTTTAGATTTATCTAAATATAATCGTGATATTGGTTCATAAACACTTCCCCAAATAAATTTAAAACAACTCTTTTGTATCATATTAATTTAATGACTGGGGATTGTTTGACATTGAACACAATATAAGACTTTTGAGACTACATATGTATTTAGAACTGCACTTTTACCTTTATAAGATCTACATTTATTTGAATACAAATTTAATGTATTCGAAAAATTAATATAATGATTATTTAAAATATCGTCATCTGTTAAATTGCAGCAAATTTTATAGCCTAATAATTAAGAATTTTTTAACCCACGATATGCCAAAAGGGTGGTCTGATCTTGTTTTCCATTTTCCTAAAAACATGCCACAACTTGTATTGTAATTAATTTTTGAACCAGATACATTTTGAAAAACAGTTACATGATTAAAGAAATGATACATAGATATGTTAAAATAGAAGTATTATCGTCTGCATATAAGGACATTTTGATATGAAATTTATTTCCTGGTGTATGTATACCATTTATATTTTTATCCTCTTGGATGACTTTAGCAAAGGGTTCAAGACAGAGTACATATACAATAGGTGATAATGAGCAGCCCTGACGAACTGAACAAAATAATGAGAAAGAAGGATCAGATATATGACCATTTACAGTTACAGACGGTTTGATATCTTGATATAAAATTTTGATCCATGGTATGAATGTATCTGAAGAGCCAAATTAAACAAATGTATTATATAGGTATGACCAGGAAACCCTGTAAAACGCCTTCTCCTGATCTAAACAAATAAAACAAGCATTAATATTCATTTGTTCAACTTAATCAATAATATTTCTAATTAAATGTACATTATCACAAATAGTGCGAACTGGAATGGAACATGTTTGGGAAATACCAATGATTGAGTCTAAAACCTTACCTTATCTATTTGCAAATATTTTGTATAAAATTTTTCTATCAATATTTAAAAGAGAAATTGTTCTATTTTTTAACAGATGTTTTATTATTTGAGTCTTTGCATAATAATGGAATATGTGATATTTTTTGTGATTCAGACATATGGCCTAAATCAAAACATGTATTATATAATTGAAATAAAATATTACCAAATAAATGAAAGAATTTTATGTAAATAAAGGATGTTAAGCCACCACTTCCTGGACTTTTAGTGTGATCCATATCTTTAAAAGCCTGTTTAATTTCATCTAATGATAAGGGACTGTTTAACAAATCATTATCTTCCTTTGACACGTGTGGTAAATTATGAAAACAACTTCCTCTTCCTTATATAAATTTTGATAAAAGGTTTTAAAACAATTTAAAATGTCTTGAGTTTTTTTTTTTCAACAACATTGTAAATTATATGATGAATAACTTTGTTATTACCATGTTCAAATTCTTTATTGTGGTACACAGTACTAGAATTGTCATTGTTGTTTATTACACGAATTTGCTTCTGATATAAGCACCTTTATATAATTTATATAGTAGATTATTTAATTGTTATTTAATATCTAGTTTTTCAGAACTATCAATACCTTGTTTATAAATTTATATTGTTTAACTAGCTTTTTAATTTTGGCAAATGAGTTTTTATTCTTGGATTTACAATAGTCAATACAGAAATCTTTAATAAGTGTTTCAAAAGTATCCCACCCTTCTTACGTTATAGATTAAGTTATACTTACAATTTTAAAATAATATTCAAAAGCAGAAACAAAATCGTTGTCTTTAAATATGGAATAATTTAACTTCCAATATGAATTTCCTCTGTTTATGGTATTTTTGTTATTAATATTTTCAAAATTTGAAATTAAACTAACACAATCATGGTCTGAATACGGACAGGCAATAATATCTACACTTTAACAATTTTCAATGAGTGATTTTGGAATATAAATTCTATCTAAACGACATGATATTGTTTCATTTCAGCATTTTCTATTCCAAGAAGTAATAATTTTTACAGGATTAATGTGTCTGTAAATATCTGTTATTTTAAATGCATTAATAATTTGCTTAAAAACTTAACAACCTTTTACTGCATCAATTAATGTTTTTCCTATTTTATCTAAATCTGGGTTTAAAATTAAATTTAAATCTCCTAAGATAATTTTTTTTGATGAAACTAAATATTGTTTTATTGAATCGAAAAAATCATTTCTGTCACCAGGTTTATTTGGTGCATAAATGTTACAAATTTTAAAATAATCATTCAAGTATTCTATATCTACATAAATAAAACGGCCATCAAAATCAATTTGAAAAAAAGAACATTTAATATTCGTATCAGTAGTGATTCCGCATGAAAGGTTATTAGAAAAATTCCAAACATAAAAGTATTCATTTGATATTAAATTTTCAATTTGTTTGGACATTTTGTAATTATCTATATGAGTTTCTTGTATGCATAATATGTTTATTTTATTAATTGAAATATAATCTTTAATGAAAGTTTGGTTTTGTTTGGATCGAAATCCGTTTATATTTATAGTTTCTTTTTTTAACTCCATGTTCTAGTGTATAACTCAGGTTGTCAGGAAAAAGAAAAGATAGCGGCGTCCATGATTTAGTGTTAGGATAGGAATACCGATAATGTTGTAAAAATATTTAAACCAGGTAGAAAAGAGACTAGGCTAACGATTTTGTAAACTCGTTGATGTAATGAGTGTACTGCGTACCGAAGTAATGTTGGAAATAGATAAATACGCTCACATTTACCACGAGGAAATTGGAAATGGGTTAAAGATGTACTGTTTCTGATTATTGTGTTTTAAAAAGGTTTTTTATAATGGATATAGATTGAGTATGTATAACAGTGAATAGCGTTTACACACACCTGCATATGAACGTAATTTATACGTTTACATGAAATAAGAAATGCATTTATGTTATATGAGATTTGACAGTAATAGTATTTAATTGTACATATACGCATACTGCTATTTACATTGATTTTATTTATACATATGCTATATTTTATTACAAAAAGTATACAATATACTTAATAAATAATGTGAAAACATGATATTTTAAATATGCTAATATATCGGTCACACAGATTGTTTATGTGATCGGTATATAAGCAAACATTATATTTTAATACATAAAATATGATGATAAATATATATAAATACAATTGAACTATTTACACTAGGTAATGTTATTCATTGATTTTTAACAGTAAATGGTAATTTAAAAAAGTGGTTTATAAAGACGTCGGTAGATTTTTGATAAAGGTAGTCAATTAATTGAAAGGACATTTTGTTTATGTTTGTTCTTAAGATTAAATCAGCAGGGGTCATGTTTACGTCTTGTGAATCTAAATCGATTACCAAATTACGTTCTTCAAGATCTTCAATTTCTAACACAGCACATCTGTTTTTTGGTAAGGGAGACAATTCTTCAATATTTTCTGTATCACAGACTCTTTTAGAACCCGTGATCAAACCCTTGCGACCTCTCTTTTCTCCACTCACCTCTAAATCTCGCGCTTCCATTTTGTCCTCCTCCTTCTCTGTTGGTGTCTCCTCCTGTGTTGATATCTGCTTCTTCTGACTTTTTGCTTTATTTTTCTTGTTTTCAACGACCTGGAAATCATCTTTCTGTGCTGATGATTTTGCAATCGTCACGTGCGGCTTGTCTGCAACCGTCTTCTTGACTGATGGTTGTGGTGCTTCTTGTGCCACCCCCCTTGCAACCTCTGTCTCTGAAACACTATCCTTTCTATGATTGAATATGGCATTAACATGTTGTGGGCTGGGCATATATTAAGGACATGTCTCACCTCTTGACAATAAAGACACAATGGTTGTCTTCCCCACATGGTAATTAAGTCCCTTGTGCCACATTCGAATGTTATTATGTATGGTATTTCCTCTGCCATATTGGAATCACACGCAAGTTTCATTTAGGTAAAACAATCGCATATATTGAAAACAATAATAACGATTTGCAATAACTTTTCAGCAGCAGCTAACACATTCGTGTTTGAAACACTGGTACAAATGTGCGTGAGAACTCCGGACTGTGATAAGGAGTGAAATTCACGGATAAAAGACACACTCTGACATTCTCTCATGGTAAAGTAGCTTTCATTACTAAGGCTTTAAATTATTTTCCCAGTCTATGTTTTGAATTGAAATAAAGGAACTATCACCACATGACACTTTGGTGGATTGGATTTACGAATAGTTTTCAGAGCCTTAGGGATCTCAATTTGTTTAAATTAAAACAACGAACCACGGGAAAAAATGTCGAACGTATTGACATGTATTTCTTTCTTTACACCATTAATGCGTGCAATAAAGCACTCAAAGAAAACAAGACAAAACAATACAGTGATTCCAACGAATATGTGTTTCTCTGCCCAGACTTCATTGCCTACTTTGATGATGTATATTTAAAAATTTTAATTTAATGTTTAATTCAATTTAATTTAGAATTGTCGGTTTGTAATCTATATAACGTTTGTAAAAGCATTACAAAGTGCATCAATAAAAAATAGTGTTAGTGTATATGCTATATGACAGAGTCTGGCATTTAGTTGACCGTACATTATTGCCGTACTTGTTCATGAACATCTAGAAGAAGTAAGCCAAAATTCATGTCATTATAAGAACGTTGGATAGCGTTATGATCTCTTTTGTGTATTACAACTTTGGCTTCTTGCCTCCCATCGGAAAGAACCAACGGGTCATGTGGTAATGCATATACATCAGGTTTTTCCGATTCGTTGATATTTCAGAGTTTTTTTTATCCAATTTCATTTTTTCCATGCTAAAAATCAATGTGTTATTTGACGCAGCACACTATTTAGGAACCCATACCCGTTTCAGTGATATATTTTGTATTTCTTACGCTTTAGTTGCAGTGATGGACCTGCTCCTTAGCAAATGCGTTATCCTGAAGAACCTCTCAGTAACCGCTAGTGAAGAAGATGTTAGAAAGAGCCTTAAACTTCAAAATTTAAGTGACGCGTTCCATGACATAGAGCGGTATGCAGTGAATGACACAGATGTTAGATGGATAATTTTATTTAATACTGCTGAAGGTATGAGTATCAATAGATTCGATGATTTTTATTATATTCAAACGTTATTTTATACGTCTAGAAAAAGATATAATTTTGAATTGTTTCACGTGTGTGTTGTTTTTGAACCTGTTTGCTGTGTCGGTCGGTTTGGTTGTCCTAAGTTGCATACAACTTCACATAACATACGTCACTGATATAGCTTTTAATGACATACTGTTCTGTATGTAAAGGCACGAACATGCAGTAAATAAAAAGTAGTATAATATACAGAAAATATGATTGTTTACTTATGTGTTTTATATAATAAACAAGCGATTCGCTTGTAGATTGTGGTTGTCTAAAATACAGCTGTGACAACATATTAATAGTGGTTGAAGAGCTGCAATATAAATATCCCGTTTTAACATTATTCTATGTAGTTATTAACAAACGATAATTACATTGTGTTGTTTGCGATTATCAAATAGATGCGATGAAGTGTTAGTACACCAAGGAATGGGCTTACCAGAATGAAGAAATCCGTGCCTTAATCAAACCCGAGATATGTATAGAGAACCTGATTCCAGTCAGATGGTTGGAGCAGGTATATTACTGTAATGTTTGAGAAGATATCTCCAAATTCGCAATAGGAAAATTATTGTTCAATTTGAACAACAAGTAGACATAGCAAAACACATTTTAACATTCCCCTTATTGTTGCCTCTGTTCTGATTCCATGTTTATCTCGCCAGAGAACGTAATGCTTATTAAGATATTCGCGTAGGCGACTTCTCATGCGTGTACAATCAAAACGTTTGATAGATGTTTGTGGTAAAGGGTGCGTTAAATAATAATATATGGATGTTTTTGACAGCGTTTAAACTAAAAAATTCCGTTTTTTAAACATTGCAACAGCATTTAAAAAATACATCTGCATTTCTAAAATCGTCGTCAAAATTGTGAATTTGCGATCTAATGACACTATTTAAGAAGGGAAACAAACCGAAACATATATTGGCTGTGATTGCGGGATTACCCCATGCTTTAATGCTGAACAACTCTACGTTTTTTTTTAAGAATAAGGCCATGAGTTACTGCTGAATGACTCCATGATCTTTTGCAAAATAAGGACACGATTGTGTGTAGACTAACAACATGCTATTTCAAAGAATAACATATTTTTGATATACTTCACTATCTATAGAAAACAGTTTACTGGTGGTAGTAGAATGAGAAATAATTAAAGTTAATAATAAAACTAAATATTGAAGTTGAATCGTGAGCCTATTAAAATCCATACAAATTGTATAATTTGGACCAAAATGCATATGCAAGCCAAGTTAATATTATACGGAAAACCGGACATTATTGCTTATATTGATGTCTGACAGAATTGAAAAATAAGGATGACAAATGTGTATTTAGTTATATACAAGTACAATTAACTGTCATAGACATAAATAACAATGCAAACTGATGTAATATAATAAACTGCAGTGTATCACTAAAATATCAGTCAATTTAAAATACTTGTTATAGTATCTTATTGGGATTGTTTCAAGTTGTATAATACATGTTAGTGTACACGTTGTATCTTCTATGAAACACTATTTAACCATTGATGGGTTATCATACAAAAATACTTCTTTAAGTAAATTGTCAAATTTATCGTAATGTTAATTTAAGTGTGTCATTCAGAGATAACTTTTAATCAGATGAACATTTCTCATTATGATTAGAATCGCTGTCCTAAAATCATCGTTGTTAAGGAGATCACTCCTTGTTATTAACTAGGGGTTGAAGTGTACACTCATGCCTCTGTATTTAACCACTTTATCATCCCCCAGTCTAAAGGTTCAATTGTTTACAAGGGTTTCTTTAAGAGATTATAACAAAATGTCCAACTGAAAGTTTTTTATAGATTGAATAAAATCTAGCTTTATTATTCCATGTAACAGAAATAATGCTTATCAGATTGAATATTACCTTGCAAGAAGAAAGATACCAATAACGCGAATTTGTGTTTATATACCGGTAATTAAATGGTACATGGCAAAATTTAAATGCTGTTTAACAAGACGTTGTTTATAATTACTGCTTCAACTTATTACCATAAGATAAGCGGTAGATATGTCATTACAAAATCACAGACTAGTTTTTTTTGTTAGATAATTGTTTTTTTATTTTAAACTATGTCAGCAAATCAAATACTTATTTCTCGCAATTAAAAAAACAACAACATGAAACCTCTTGAACACACATGTTTTGTGTATTTGTTTCAGCACAAAGCCAAAGTAAACTGTTGCCAAACTTGCATGTTTAGGTTTAACAAAATAGATCGAAATTTGTTAATACCTTTGATGCATCATGATGATGCAGGAAGGTGTGCGTTACGGGCATACATCATATTATACGTTGATGAATATATCGTTTAAACAATTTAATCCTTTAATATTTTACTTGAATACAAGAGAATACTATTGTTGTACCATCTAGATTCATGTAATTGAAAATGTATTACTCCATGTGTGCAACATATAGTTTATAAGTGTTAAGTTTAGCTTTTATTTTTCAGATGCAAGAATCAGTGACAGGCGAAAATGTCAATGCAGAGTTGGAATGTGTCCCAACACAATCATTTGCTCTGAGCATTCTTATGACGTCTGATTAAGATAAATATTCCGACGTCGACATTGTCGAATCGGGTTCAGAATCAGTGATCAGTAAAAAAGTTACCGTTACTGGTTTTCAAGAAGGTACGGCAAACGAAGAAATGAAAACGTTTTTCGAGGGTATATCCAGCTCGGGTGGTAGCAATATTGTTGCGTTTGATCTCAACCAATACCAAAATGTGGTCACTATTGAATTCGAACATCACAATGGTAAGCAAATATTGACTGAAAGAATAATAGCTGCTTACACACATTAATAAATAAGTGTAATCGTTTAGAAAACCAAAACAACTAGATGTAAAACAACAATATTTACTTTGCTTATTTAAGTCTGTGTTAAAAGTCCGGGTACAATGTTGTTAGTACTAATAAATCATAATTTGATTGACGACTGCATTGTCTATTTAACGGTTTCTAAACAGCATCATATATATACTATTTCAATATAGGCTGTTTCAACTTCGCATGCTGTAAAGTAGTTATGATTGTAACACGTGCAGGCCTTCAATCGTTCCTATTTTTTCCTACTTTTCCCACTTTTTCCTACTTTTTTTTATTTCCTTCCTACTTTGTCCTGTTTGTGCACTAAAACCTCTTTCTATTCATACTTTTTTGCTGGAGAAAAAGACACAATTTTTTGTAAGTTGTATTTTCAGAGTGTAAAAGCTGTAAAACTCACAAGTTTCTGTTGAGGAAAGGTGTGGCAAGCAGCTCCAGCCATCTGATGTTAACTAGTTTTTAAGGTCAGTATTGGAGTTATTGATTATATAGGACGGCTAGTTGTTATATGGGTACAACTCCAAAAGCATACAGAAACAATAAATGATATATGTAATCAAATGATGCACTGCTGAGGTTTATTGGTTAATTTCAAATAGACAATTTTAACATCAAATATTATTATCAAAAATAAAATATGATTAGGGTGGCCACACAATCTGGAAAACAGGGAAAATTATCAGGTAAAAAATCCCTGCAAAGATAAATAAGGGAATTTCAAAATTTTGCAAAAAAGTGAATTATCAGGTAATTATACAAAAATTGGACTACTGGTATTTTGTTTTCCTGACATTCAACAGATATCAATCTTCAATACATGTATCTCAGGTATTGGTGCAAGCTTGAACATTTATATTTGCCTTTAAAATGTTGTGGTTCATTTGTAAATGTAACAAGTACATGTAACAATAAACAAACAAAAATTGTGGCCACTATGAGGATGCTTTCCATTAAAGTTTGTAAGAGGCCTTTTCACGTTTTGGTAAATTGACAAAATTTAACAACAAATTGTTTCAGATTCGCAAATTGTCGTTGTAGTTATGATATTTGTGAGGAAACCGTAATATTGAACATTTACCATGCTCACAATATCAATTATATGCATATTTTGACGATTTAAAAACTGGAAAATTATTAAGCGTTGCAACGCGAAACGATTGAATAATTTGGAGAGATGTGTTGTTGTCGTTATATTTTGTGATACTAAGAGGATTGCTTATATAAAGTTTAAAATACACCAATAATCGTATGAGCTCGGATGGCCGAGTGGTCTAAGCGATAGACTTTTACTCCACGGGTCAGTGGTTCGAGCCCAGTTGAGGGTTGCTTTTTTCCTCCTTTTTTTCAAATTTTATTCTTGATTTATTACTGGAGCTTTTTAGATCCAATGTTTGCGTTTATCATTATAAAGCATTTAATGAAAAACTTCAATACAGGCCAAAATCTGTGAAAAGGTCCCTTTAACTAACCGATATTATTATAACAAATTATGTGTTTGTGTGTAAACAATATTGAAAAGCTATGACCAGCAAATGATGTTTAAACAAACATGCCATATGCTGCAGCTTTATCTGTTTTCCTGTCACTTGCTTGTAACATTATCCTGGTTTAGGTGATGCAATAACTGCATGCTACTAATGTTCGAACAATACTTTTGTCCTAAGATTATATTTTAAGGAATGCAGAATATTATTTTGTACTTAGTTATAGTTTAGATGAGGTTTACATGCACATTATATGGTATAAAGAATATAACATGCTCTGAATATGCTTTTAGATTTGACCCAACTTATGTTTGTTTGTAGAATATTGTTATTTTGATAATGTGAACCTAAATAGTTAACTGCAAACTAGTGTATGGCATGTGTTATAATTGAGTTAGCTGGGTGATGTGAGATGATCTCAATAATGCTAAAAACATTATAAAAACATGTTTTTGTAATTGTGTTACTAATAAAATAAAATAAAAAACATTTTAGACTGTGAACATCAGATGGCTGCACCTTTTAACTACAGAAGCTTGTCATGTAACAGCAACTAAGATATCTACATCAAATTAGCTTTCTGAATGGTGAGAATAATCATCTGTAAAGGTAAGAGTTGATTTACACAGATAAATACGATGTGGATATCCTTCCTATTAATCCTACTTTTTTATTGATAATCTTCCTATTTTTTCCTACTTTTCTATCGGACATCAGTTGAAGGCCTGCACATGTGTTATTGATGTTTGTATTGCACAATCAAACACCATGTAAATAACTATATTCAGAAAAAAACGGTATAGTCCAATCAGAATTGTCTATTAAGTTATAAAAAGGAACGTGCAACTGATTTTGTGTCCAGGCAAACTGTACACAATCTTCACTGTATCTCTCTTGACTAATCATGAGTTTCCTTAATGAGTTTTGTCAGATCAAACTATATACACCGATAAATACACACATATTATAACACGTGTATAATTGTAAATGTTGACATATTAGATGCAAACGAGGTCCTGCAGAAAGCAAATACAGAGGGTGGCATCCTCTACAATCGTACGATGTTGAAAGCATCACCATTTATTGAGTCCGTAATAGATACGTCTAAGGTGTTTGTGAGCGGCATGTCTGAACAAACTAGCGATGAATTAGCCACTCTCTTTATGGAAGCAAAATGGCATATTGAGCCGAAGAAAATAGTCCGAGGAATACTGCCTGGAACAGCACTTGTTGAATTCAGCTCACATCCAGGTTAGACGTATTAATGTTTTAATCATTTTATATTGACATTAAGTGTTATGTTATAAATATAGTGGGTATGTAGAAGAATTTCTCTATTGAAACAGTTTTTGGAATTTCATTGTCATATTGATTTATGAAACTGTTTGTTTTAGTGTATGATGCTATACATAATCTAGATTTTGAGTATTGATTAACAATATCCGCTGCAACATACATGTAAGCTTATCTTAAAACCATGAAACATAAACAAATGTTGGAATAACTCTTAAGTTATTGTAAAATATATAACGCCATTAATAGATGGCGTTTCACACAAACGCTATCTAGTGTTTTATAGTATTTGCTGCTTGCTCAGCTCATTGCTTATTTTTAGAAATAAAACAATATTTGTCAAAAAGTGGATATTTATTACCTGTCACATATACCTATAAACCCAATTACACACGATTACGGCTTTTCACCTGCCAACAATTCCAATTTATGTATATTCCCTAGCAGTTATTAAGAGGTGATTTACTAGAATCAAATACATTGTCTGGACTTACGTGCGCCTCTCAGGCTATTGGGTGTTTTATACAGGCATGTATAGCAAATTATAAAAAGTACCAACTGGAAATATCATAAATATATAGATAGTGATGTGCGAAAAGCCCACACCACACAGCACAATTTAATGTCATTTACTTGTGTATGTTTTTAATTTAAACACGATAATTTTTAAAAAACAATCGAGCTTCTTTCTTTAAAAGATATAACTATTTTATTTATGGTTAATGCAATTTACGTGAGGCGTAGCGTTCCCTTGAATACGTGTTTAGCTATTTCCCTTTGAAAATGGTATATTTACATTTGTTCGCGGGATATTGCGAAAACTAGATAAAGTATCAACCTTGAACATCAAAGGTAGACAGAAAGTGCAATGCCCAAAGCCAACACTCTCCTTCTCATATGTTTTTACAGTTATTGCTCTTTGTAAAACAAATATTTGTTAATTTATTTTTACAGTTTACGTGGGGAATATCTTGAAACCTGCAAAAAAAATGTGTATATTATCACCATAAAAATATAAAGCAAAACTAGCAATTGTATTTGACAAAGCTGTATGCAGGGATATTTTAGGCATGACAATGATAGTCCTTTATTTTTCTGAGTGTAGAACGCACTCCCCAAACACTTCTTATTTCCATCATTAATATCTTACACATCTTTATTATAAACATGCGTATAATAGAACACAAACGCGAATAACGAATTTTTATCTAGCAGAAATCTTTTTTTTTTTTGTCCTTTATTAAAGATTAACATCAGTCTTCTATTTTCGACAAGTCACCGTGCTCTCAAATATAAAGACAATTTCATTTAAAGGGGCCTTTTCACGTTTTGTTAAATTGACAAAACTGAAAAAAGCTGTTTCAGATACTAATATTACAATTAGTAATTGTTTAATGTTTAACAAATTAAATCAGTGCGGTTGCTGATAAAGCGATGTGCAAACAAAGACTGGAAAATTAGATTGTCAAAGGTAGTTATTTCTACGATAACACAACTACTGTAACTACATTTACAAAACTTTGACTTGAATATTGAGTAAGCATGTTCTCGCGAATTCGAATGTTAAGCTACTTTAAATTTGCTGTTGATTGCGATTAATTGCTTTTTGCAACTTTTAAAGCTTTAACTATGTCTTATTTAATATATATTTTTTTTATTTAAACCAATGTCTGCCCTCTTGTATTCACACATAGCTTGCTGTTACTTAGATGTGTTATTATGTGTAATGCAGTTTAGGATTTTTTGCAGACATCACTAAATTGAAGTCTATATGTAAGAATAATGCATGTGCTGATGCGTTATGGAACGTAAGCCTGGTCGAGATGTCGTCAAAGGTGTTGGTAACAGGCTGCTTTTCTACGACAACAGTAGAGCTTCTGGACCTTTATTTTGAGAATAAAAAACGGAGCGGCGGCGGCGATGTACTATACATTGAACCTCACTATGATTGTTCAAACGAATTCGTGATTACCTTCCAAAGTAAATTCGGTAAATGTTTTGTATTTATTGATCGTTGTGTATTTGTTATATTCACGGAAAAGTCCACGAGAATTTATAGTATAGATTACAAAAATTACAGTTTCTTTTGATATGATGAAACAGTTACCAACCCTCGATAATTTCTATTATTTAAATAAAATAATTAGTTCATGATAAAGAACATATGACAGACATGATACATTGACAGTTGTACCACATGTTGAGCTCACAATCAACGAATATGATGTGTTATTTATCAGTCCATAACACATTGACAATTCAGTTAAAAGAAGTAGATATTTTAATAAAACGAACTATTCAGCACTCGCATTTTCATTTTAATAGCGAAAGTGTATTAGTATAGATAAAATTGTGTTAATATTGAGATTTTTTTAAGAAACGTATCATACAGTTGAAGTTTTTTTGGCTTAACGCCTTAACCGTACAGTTTAAACAGAACTAAGTATGTGGTAAATTATTCATTCAACGCTTTTCGTACTTTTTGTCTCTTCACATGATTGATATTTTTGACAAAAAAGGTCCATCATATTTAAGCTCTTTTGGATTCTGTTTTATCAAAATAAAGTCCGCAATAGTATTTTCTACCTCAGTTTGACTACACGAAATGATATAATTTCCTGACAATGTATTCATGCGATTGTATGCTTGAACTGCAAAGATTGTTCCGTGAAATAATATATATACTTTGTTGGGGTCCTTAATTAAATCAGATTTATATGATCGTCTTGCAAAGCTGTTCCTAACGGATCGTGTCAGTTTAACAATGGTTACCAAAGCTCTCAATAAAACATGTTTACTCTATGTATTTTTACATTTATTTTTCAGATTTATTAAAGGACTAATCTATCTTTGTTGCTCATTCATTTGAGGACAGAAATAATAGCGGTGGCGAAAATTTTCTATGCGTTGAACCACATTTTTATCCTTCCAATGCAATTAGCTTAAAACACGAGTCATGTACCTTAGTTCACATTTATAGTACATATGTACAGTTATTGATCAAACATTAACGTAAATGTCCATATCATGTGTCCTGGTTCGAAAGGTCGTTGTACGGGATTTCTGACCACCCCATGGCATATTTCGTGTTGTAGTCTCCAAAATAGTATCGTCTTTTTATCTGTCTTCTTTTAGATCAGATGATGAGTACGTAAATTTGATTTAAGCTGTATTGATATCTTAAGGTGTCTGTGCGCAGTTGTAAAATACAGCCCTAGGGTATCGACTCACCGATAAACATTTCTTTTTATAGTTATTTTTTTGTCGGTGTATTTCTTTAAATTATTGGAAAAGCAATCGATGTGACATGCATTATCTAATTATATATTTTATAATAATAGATGCGGAAAGCGTGGTCAAGGAAGACAGGGCCCATGTACTTGACAACTGTAAACTTACCGTTTCTTTGTACTACCCTTGTTTGGACCGCGACCTTTCAGAGCAAATTACCATCCCAGAACCGGTGCTAATCGACGATCTTGACCAATATCGAGCAAAGTAAGATTCATGTGTATTGAACTTGTGTCACAAATGTGGCTTTATCTTTTTCGTAAAGGGTCAAATCCCGACAAGGTCGATGTATATAAGTTGGATGGGCTCATTTATGGGTTTTTTACTCAGTATTGTTTAAATTGATATTTAATTATAATAGCTTACACATAACAATTTACATTTTTTGTCTGCTCTGGATTCGTTTACGACCTTTTAAGATATGCATTTGAATGGGACATGGATTATTACCTGGCTAGGTTTTACTGCGGGACTATTTGTTTCTGTAACCAATTCATGTCCCTACATTAGCATTGCTTCATTAAATTAAAGATCTGAAACATATAAAGCGTTTCAAACGCGTTACGATGGAATAATTTTTAGAGTTATTGCTTTCGACGTATTTGTAACATTACGATGGTTGTTTATATAAAGTACAAAATACCTCTGTGATTTTATCAGCACCGATTACCGAGTGGTCTAAAGGCTAAACTTTTACTCGATGGTTCGAGCCCAGGTGTGGATTACTTTTTTCTTTATTTATTTGTAATCTTGTTTTATACTGGCGCTCTTTAATTCCACTATTCTATTTAATTGTCGAACGCTAACGCGTTAATTTTTGCTCAAAATACGCCGCATGAAAATACTTGAATATAAGTTTGCACGTACATGTTCCCTTCGGTGACTGTTAGAATCAAAGCGCTGAATTTGTTCGCCTTTGTATAATATTAGACGCAACGCAGTTTTCAAAATTATGTTAAAGCTTTTTATATCGCAAGTTTGAAATGACCACAACCCATTCAAATTTATAAAGAGTGTGTCTTAAAGCACAGGTCGAGGTGTGTGTTTTTTTTCCAAATCATAGATACAGCTAATCAGTGTGCACAGGCTTATCTTATTTGACATGCATTAAGCCCCGTTTTCCCTGAAAGCAGCCAATATGTACAGATTTCACTGATAAACGCTAGACTGGCCAATATTGTTTTACAAGCTGTTAAATACACACTATGTAGTGTACTAGTGAGAACAGGCAGATGAGGTAGTTAGAACAAACGCTTTAAGCATTTGTCGTCTGCTAAATTTTACTGCAGTTATCCACAGGTAGTCATGGGTTACGGTTCCTACCGTAGCTAAGCCATACTGATTTGCAAAATAGCGTCTGCATTACAAATAAAAATGAAGATCGTGGTGAGCACTTGGTATGCTTGTACAGAAATCACCGTATATCAAAGGTCAGGTCTCGGTTACTTAAATAGAAAAATATTACACATATCATAATTCGGATAGAACATATTGGACTGTGAATTTGCGAGTGGTCTGTGTCAATATTCTTCACCTTTTAATCTTTGAGCAATTGTCTCAGTCCACAAAAAATTACCGACTTAAAACGTGCATATGCTTTAAACACACGACTTGTTCACCTATTAAAAGGGATTAAATCATAATGCATAATATTTTATTTCGACCGCGGTTAAATCTATGATGCGTTTTACCAAAATATAATAACACTTAATACTGAAATAACAAGAGCGAACGATCATAGTAAAATCTTGTACACACTTGCGCAATGTGAGGTTTATCTGTCCAACCTTAACCATTCTGACGGGCGGCGATCTCTTTATTTGATACGCATGTTCACCAGTAGGGACAACGGTACTTCTTTAAATAATATATTTGTCTTGTGTACACATATGTGCATTGTTCTGTTTCTCGAAGGTTTTTGTTTGGATCAGACCAACATAAAGCGAAGATTGAGGCTTCATTGAAAGATGTGTTTGGACGACCAGTTTGGATTGTAGATAACAACAGCAGTGCTATATTAAAAATCGAGTGCATTGTCGATCCGAAGTATTTTGTATCACGGCGCTTTATTATCGATTAGAAAGAAAGAGTTCGTAAATGCCTTTCTTGGATAAACTACGAAATAAAAGTAGACGATTCAAATGTGGTTGCATCTGAGGTAAGACAAACTGTAACTTATCAATACTCGCATGAAAATGCAATATCTCCTGAAAATGTTTCTTTATTTTAATATATGCTGAATGTGATAAATATAAGTGCATATCTGTTTTAAACGATGTGATTTAAGAGATGTATGTGCTTCCGAATGTGATGTCCTTATAGAGGTGAATTATATTCTAAATTGTATTTAATTAGACGTTATTACACTATATATTATAAAACTTGATTAAAGCTTATACCCGTTATCACAAAAAAAACTTTATTATATATGTGCCTCTGGTGTCATAATGCGAAAGGCATTCTTTAAATTAATGTTTGGCCATCTGTTATTTAGTTCGTTTAATGTAAATTATTCGGATATTTGTAACGTTAATGTCTATGCCAACAACACTCAATTGTACATTCAGATGGATAAACAATTTACTTGAATTCTCAATATTGTATTACTTATTTTGAAAATCTGTCAATATCAAACCGGCAGTTTCTGTATATATCGATCAAATCGTCCTGTTTGTTTAGTTGTTTGATGAGATGAAGATCCAGCTACTGAGCATAAAGGTTCGACGCCCAGAGGCTTTGGCTATTGTCCTTGACAGAAAATCATCGGTAATCGTAATTGTAGGAGAAGTCAAAGAAGTGGATCAGCTCTCAAGGGACATTGCAAAACGTATATCAGAACTGCAAAATGATTTGAAAAAAAGCAACAAAACAGCAACAAAAACAGTTAAGTTAAATAACTTGAATACATGTTGTTAACGGCATCAAACATAAGCGGCCGCCTTCAGACGGAAAATGTAGAAATAACGATGGATGAAGAGACCAAACAATTTACGTTTTCGGTTTGTCTGTTTGTTACCAAAATACAATAATATGTATCGTATGTTGCATGCATGGTAAATATTTTTTGGAGGCAACATGCTCGATTCATCTATTTAATTTAATAAAATGAAGTTTTTCTACCAATATGATTTAACGTATTTATTGTCCCCTACCGGTGACTTATGGTTTGCGCTCCGTGTGTCAGTCAGTCAGTCAGTCTGTCACACATTTCTGGATCCTGCGATAACTTTAAAAGTTTTTCATATTTGTTCATGAAACTTGAAACATGGACAGATGGCAATATGGATATTATGTACGTCATTTCATTTTATTCCTACGTCAAGAATTCTGGTTGCTATGGCAACAAATAGACTAGAAACATTGCTGAAAATGATGGATCCTGCAAACACTTTAAAAGTTCTTCATATATTTTTTCATGAAAGTTGAACTATGGGTTTATTGCAATATGGAGATTATGCACGGTATTTCATTTTGTTCCTACGTCAAGAATTCTGGTTGCTCTAACAACAGATATACTAGAAATATTGCTGAAAATGGTGGAGTTTCACCGGTAGGGGACCATATTGCTTGACAATAGTCTTGTTTTTAATGGATTTAAAAAAATGCGTACATAGTAATATTTTGTTATATTTATTTTTAATTAATATAATTGTTAATATTATGTTTTTTAGGGTAGATTCCAAGATGTAGCAAATGCAGTGAGTATTGTGCAAGATACATTGACCAACTTTGTAAGAACTGACGTGTCAGGTACTTTCCAGCTCGTAACTGTTTACTTTTTCATATTGCTTGTACTTACGCATGTCAATAAGCACAATCTATATGATGTGTCAATGAATGATCTAAACCTTAATTGTTGATCTTTAGTTTAAACCATATCTTTTCAGCTAGAGCTTTCGATCTGTAAAGCATACAAGTGTTATTGTTTTAAAAACAAACAAACATGGGTTTAATATACTGCGTTTTATTTTTTGCGTTTTGCTTTTCCAAAAACAAACAAGGCAACTTTCAATAGAAATTTGATTGGCGTTTGGGATTTTGAAAAACGTACCACGCTTTACATGTATAGTAGCAATGAAACTGATCTGCAAAAATGCGTGAAAATTCTACGCGAAACCTTACTTCAGTCAAATAAGCCGTTGTCTGACGATGAAACTGCTGTTTTGGGCAGCTCCAAGTATACAGATTTTTTGCATCACTTAGAGACAAAACACGAAGGACTCAGATATTTTGCTGATTTGTATGCTTCTGGTATGGTGGCATATAGTAGTCACACTGTCGGTATGTCTGTCCGTCTAGTTCCGAAGAGCAAGGACATGCAGTCTTCTACATCGGAGCTTTGGTCGACTCCCTTTGGATACCCAATGCTGCCAATGGGATACCCTTTTGCTTATCCCAATGTTCCAGTTGCGGGAATCGGTTTGCTACCAGTTTCAACGGCTGCTTCTCCACAATCGCCTTCAGCCTGTCCAATATTTGTGCAGCCTTATTATCCTGGTCATCCAGGGCTTCACCAAGGTTATCCAGTTTTCTATATGCCGTATCCATCATTTCCGAACTTGCCTCCGCATTTTCCTCCTGGACAAACTCCATTGCGTGCGCCTGTTGCTTCACCAGAGTTTTACAACATGAACAACGATTCACTGAATTCACAATCCCAACGGTGTGAAGGCTCTACGCATGTCAAATTATCCATGAATAAATACATACATAAGATAAGATTGTTGCAAGCGCTTAACATGTTTATCTAAACAAAATACTTATGTGCAAAGTATACGGTAATGTTTTTTTTAAATATGTTAAAATTGTTGCATACAAATACATGTAGATACAATTTTATTTCTATTATTGTTGTAATCGGTTGCACGTTAAAATATGTTTCCTTGAATATTGAATGTTTACTTTAAGTTCCTCTTCCTCCAAGTTGGCAAATGACGATCGGTGACAAAACACAGATTGTTACGCTAAACCCTTTAGGCCAAGAGTATAAGACACTGGCGCAGAGATTTTGTTCAGAAACTTTCGTTCCGATGCAAAACATAGTTACGGTAAGTCATCGTTGCATATATAGCGTAGTATACTTATGGCGATACAGATGTAGGAGTATATCGTGTTTCAGGTATACCTTATTATTAAGTGAACATTATTTATAAGGTTTTGGTTAAATGTTATAATGACTAGATGCCTGATTGTTATTTGTTATTTTGATACATGTATGACCCCGCTGTATATTACGAATTGTCTATATATTCACGTCCATGTTACATTCTTTATTCCTTATGAATTGTTGCGTTGCCTTGTATAAATTCAAAGCCTTATTTACTTGTAATTTGACTTAAGCTTTGAGTTTCGTGTATTACATGTAAAGCGTTGATTTATCAGATTGAACGAATCCAAAACTCTACATTATATATGCAATACTATGGAAAGAAGAAGGAAATGGAGACTGCCAACATAGGATCGCGCAATCCTATCGAGAGACGATTGTGGCTTGGCACACGATCCGGCGATGTTACTCAGAATATTAACCAGAAAGGTTTCGATCGCAATTTAAAGATTGGTTAGATTCCATATCGTTATATATCACTGGAAAATAAATGCGTTTTTAGTAAAATTTGCATTGCGAATTAGTGTCTTTTTTAAAACTATGGTCTTAATCTGATGTCGTGCTCAAGTAAATAGAGAAGTTTGATATTGTAACATGCGTTATTTATCTGATAAATGATAAATGTAGTTGTGTTTACATTCATATGGCACTAAACGCATTGTACATGTGTTTTACTCATTCGTTTAAGCGTTCTATTTGTATTAATGTATTGTTTGTTCGCTCTACAGGAGCAACACTAGGTGCCGGAGTTATGTTTGCAGTCGATGCAAGAACAGCATTAGGCTATTGTCAAACAGATGCTACTGGCACCAAGCGCATGTACTACGCGGACGTTCTGACAGGGGATTTCTGTGCTGGAATAAGCGCTGGAATAAGCTATATTACAAAGCCACCGTCTCGACATGATCCTCAGAATCCTAAGCGATGCTTTGATTCGACAACTGATAATGTGTCTGCACCGGGCCTCTTTGTTATTTTCCACGATGCCCACGCTTACCCTTCGTTTTTGATAACGTTTCGTTAACGTTTTGAGTTCACTTGGAATCCGGTATAAACTTTCTCACGTATTAAGAAAAAGTATAAGGTATTGTTCTCGTGATCTTCATACTTTTCATAGTGCGTTTATGTTAATTATGAAAATTGTTTTGCGTGTCAGTGGATCACGATGGTCCTGTTTTTAATATTATGCTTTTTATTGTTTTGGTCAAGTTTATATGTGTGGCTGCCACAATCCTGATAAATGCCTGTGATTACATGTGTAAACTATACAAGTCAGTTTGTTACGCACGATTACCAACTCAACTCCTTTGTTCGTTGATAGTAGACTTTAAACGTTCACATTAAGTATATTTTAAACGTTCAAATTAAGTATTTTGTACTGTTAAATATATAACTTTATTATCTTAATCAAAAATTACATTGTATTCCGATTTTTATGCTTTTTTACTGTTTGTGTGACCTTGTGTAAATTTATGTTTAACAGTGCACATGTTGTTGTTGTATTTTCTTTTTTCTGTTCTATATTCTGTATTTGATGGGCTCGTCATTGCAAATACTTTGCAGATTTTTAATTTTTTAGAACATTTACACACATGTGTTAATATTTGCTAAGTTATCATGTTTATGATATTTGAAATATTGTAAATTCTGCACCAAGAAGTAAATGTTTGATGTCTTAATACTGCATTTTGAATTACAAATGTAAATAAACATTCATTTAAGTTAATTTTATTGTTTGAATGGAACACGTTTTCTGGGGTGTTCTTTAATATTGTTTCTAAGAACATCATGTTATGTCCTCTTTATTTAGTTTTAGCTTATCATAGAACAATATGCTAATTACGAACATGTGTGATTATCTGTGATAACCTATTGTTCGTTGTGCTGTGTGAGTCGTCCTTCGTCAACATAAACATTGTGAATATTTTAGCGGTATTCACGAGTTGTGTTCCTTTAAAATAAGCCATCGGCATCGCAAAGTCAAAAACAATTAAAATCATGTTGAGCGAACTTACTTGAGCTTTCTCAAGCAATGGATTTAATCTTAAAATATATAATTACCATACAGTGCCTAAGACATAATACCGAGTTCAAAAATGGTCTCGAATAATTAATAAACTTGCTTACTGATGGCATAGGGGTTGGGACTGTATCCTTTATGTGGCTATAGCAAAAACGTTTTTACTGAACATTTAAGTCCGTCAGCATGAACCGTGGCCATAAACGTTTGTTATTAGGTTTAATGGAATGACTCAATACTTGAAAACAAAACATGAATGCAAGGGCCCCGTCAGGTTGTCTAAAGTAAAGTCTTGTGAACACTACCTGCTTAGAACAGTTTTGGTCCTTTCTGACTCAGGTGAGCTTATAAGAACATTTTGCCTTCTTGTATTGTATGATCTTTCCAATAAATAATCAGGATATTTTACATATTAAAAATACATACAATTTAATCAAGTTATTAGACTCTTTCATCACAAGTTTAACACCTCGCTCGTTGTTTCATATAATTTATGTCGATGTTTGTGAATAACTACACTCGCAAAAGACCAATATATGTAATTCCTTTAGATCACAAGTATCGCATAATGTTTAACCTTCATAATCGATTGCTGTCGACATCAGTTTAACATGAATATGATGACCTACTGATTAGATGTGTGTGATAGCTACTTTGCAAATAGTGCCTTTGCTAAAGTTCTCTTAGCTTGACTGTCATTGTGTGTAATTTAAAGCTACTTTCTTATCGGATATTATTGTTGTTCATCACTATGAATTGCATTGGTATGTTCAGGGCGACCTTTAGTTTCTTAAAGCAATATCTATTAGATCATTTTATGTTAATGGCCAAATTGTTGTAATTGAAGTATTTATGTTTTGTATTGAAATACAATTTTACAACTTCAGTTTTTTTATATCAAATTTTGGCTATTGCTATAAGGAACACTGATTGTTAAGGTGTTAACTTTATTTTACGAAATACTTAACGAAATTTTCGTTGATTTTGAGCGTTATAGTGACTTTAATGAACCGATGGATTAGTGACACGTTGCGCTTCTATCAATAGCAATTCTGTCCTAAAATTAAGACCTCAGTTCGAAGTTCTCGGGTCTCAACATCGTTCAATTCAATGTTCTTGTATATGGTGTTGTGTTGTTTAAAGCTTTGAAATCGTTATAGATAATAATGTCACTAGTTGTTAAGACAGTATTCTAACCAATGAGAAATGCCCTTTCAAAACAATTGCATGACGTGACTCTTTAATTGCTTGCAACCATTTGCACAACCGTCCGTACGAGGTGATTTGCTTTGCCTTACCTATAGTATTAAACAATTTATTTCTTCTTGGAATGTTTTTATCAACGAGCTATGCATACATCATAACTGTTTATGACTTATGTTGTCTATGCACTAGATCTAGAAAAATGACACTTAAAGCTAGTTTTCAGGCATATCTAAGTGCGGTTTGTTAACTGTTCTTTCCGTTTTAACCGATTTTTAAAACAAAAAAGTATGTGCCCAAGTAAACTGTAAAAATGAATTAAGCTTCTATTACATAACAGAAATCATTTTTATAGGTTAACACGACTTCCAAATGTTAATTTTTCTTACAAGTGATCTGCATGTGCTATGGTAGGATTGTTTGTTGGAAAGTCAACAAACTATACAAAAAGATAAACCTGAAATAAGTTATTCCAATTCGCCTGCAGTCAAATGATACATGTTTCCATGATTTAACGTGCATTTTTAAAGTTACTATAATAATTATTACTTTCTTTTGTCTAGCCCTGCACATGGAATCTCGATGCGATGACACAGATGTTGTGAATGAAAACATCACATCAGTTGCATTTGACCATCCGACCATCAAACAATGATTACATCGAAGTTACTTTAACCGTTGCAAACATGCAAAGGTCTATTAAAAAGATGTGTGCATATTTTGTTTACAATAGTGCATCATAATGATAGTTTGCATCGCTCGATTTTGAAAATATAGCTCAATATAGGTTTATTTAAACTATAGAAAGACCGATTTGATGGATATGTAGAACGGTTACTACAAAATATTGGGACGCTACAATATAATAAATAAGCATATTGTCCGACGAGTAAAAGAGCCTATAAAGGTATATGGAATGAGGTAGTTGATTGCGGAGGAGCCGTTTGTATGAAGTCCGGAATTACGCAAGGCACTATTATAGTGGTTAGATTATTTTTTTTCCATAAAACAGAAACAGAAACAGTATCAATAACCTTGAAGGTGTTATATTTATGCAACGGCATTATCAAATAGCACGCAAGGAACACACTTTCTGTATACCAGGAAACGCAAGCATTCAGGAAGTTGATAATAATCAAACTATGACATAACATTGGGTCAAATAGTCTTAACCTTACATGTATAAAAGAACAATTGTTAAACTTACCCGCTGCATAATACATCAACAGAGAGAAGTATCTAAAGATATTTTCCATCGTCAATTTGTAGATTTAGCACACTTTAAGTTAAGATTTACCAATTGCTATACTTTCGAATTCACGCTACAGTTGGGTTTATTGAAATAAAAATTAGTGCAGCATTACTATTCGTCGTTGTCCTTGGTTATTATTGATAGTGGTATCGAAATCTGGGTTTCCAATTTTACATAATCCTGATAATAATGTACGAATTTCTCTTCAAGTGCGTGCAATATTTGATAGACAGTAATTCTTTCACCCTTTAGGACAGTGGTTTATTGCTTTATTTGATGCATGCCAAGTGACAATCGCTTAAATACATAAACAAAAAGATGTTCCACATAATAGAGCGTATTTCAATCTACTTGCTGTTGGAAAATAGAACTTGCGATTTTGATATCAGCATTTCATTTTCTCACATGTATACGCCACACGAATGAATTCTGAGGTAGAAAGTAAACAACTACCATTATATTATATAATATTTAAAATGTTTGATTGAGAATACAAAACGACACATTTATTGGCTGCGTCACTTCCATACCGACATCTTCAATATTTGTGTTTGAAAAATAAAAATGTGTATATAAATGCTGCTGCATTTCATAAGTTCAAACTAAAAAAAGAACACAACACATTGTTATCGTATGTTTTGAAATCAATTTTTACATGTTTGATATACTGCATTGTTTTCATTGCAACTCGGTAGGTAAATTACTCAATTTTATTAAAACCATGAGGCTTAACAATGAGCTATTGTGTTGTTAAATGATCAACGATATTTATGGTATCATGTCGAGTTCAGTGTGCCTTATGAAGCACCCAAATAACCACCTGTTATTTGTAGAACCGCTGATGTTAAAGTCAATGTAATTATGCAGATTATATAACATAATCATATCATAGCCTTGATATAAAAGACAAATGTGTACTATATATTTTACAAGAATTTACGTCTTAAGTTGTATTTGACATTGCAGCCTTCATATATATTATATAATCGTTAAGTTCTGTACTTGAACCTAATACATAAAAATATTATTAATTAAACTAAAATAATGTTTTTATATAATTTCATTGACTAAAACATTGAATATGAACATACTAATGTAATGTGTTGTTGCCATATGATTGCATATGATAATATCGTCAAATGTACCACATAGTGTCAAGTACGCTTTTGTTTATTTTGTACAGCTTCATACTAGAAGATTGTATTAGACCTGATTTTCTCGAGAACAGTTCACTAGCAATCCAACAACTTTAGTTCGTATAATTGGAATACACCGTCTATCCAGTGCACGAATGCAGCCGCTTCTCTACTTACTCCAAGCATATCAACAAGATCTATATGTTTGTCCCCTAAGAGCGACTTGACCTTTTGTATACGGCTGTAAACATCGGCGTCGGTTATATCAAAATTCTTAAGCCGTCTATTTTAGTTTTTCTGACCACCTAGAATCGTCAGATGTGGTTGAATATCCTCCCAAGTCACGATCCTGGACAGGTCCTTGCCAAGAAGTACCATTGTTTCACATAGAACGTATACTAGGCGATCATCTGGTCGGTTCATTGACCTGAGAGATGCAATATCAATATTGCTGATTTGTTCAATAGCTTTTATGCACTTCAAATACCTCAACAAGTAATTGTGTCTGGCACAGGCCTTTCGAAATAGTTCGACGACTTTCCTGTTGCGATGTAGACCACTCGCACGCGCGTCATTGAGAGCATGTGCCAATAGCTTTATATCTAAGCCTTTGACACCCTCAGTGAGCCTTCCAATCATATCAGCACGAAATTCTTCCATTTCCTGCGTTGGGTCAAATTTAGCTAGCACGCTATAGTTAATCACGTGTCCTTTATCAGTTGCATTCAGTGTTGCATCAATGTTCAGAATCATTTCGGAAACTTGTTTAATTGGTATCTGTATAGCGATGAAACCATCTTTAGATGGGGAAAATGAACTGTTGCCACCATCTGTGGCATAACCATTATCTTCTTCGGGGTGCTCGTCATTCTGATTTACCACATCCTGCAACGTGAAACGTAATGATACATTCCTAGTTCTTGTGTTCGGAAGAAGTCCGAATATGACCTCCAAAACCTTTCCAGCAATACAGGTTATCTCACCCCCGACGTGGGATAGTGCTTTAAGTCCACATTCTTCGAGATAAGAGTTAGGACCCCATCCGATCTTTTCTACCCTCAGAAAGAATACCAGCAAATCGTGGACCATTTTAACCTGAACATTATAAATCGCAATCCAGTCAAAATCTGTAAATACATCATTTGATCGACCACAAATTTCAATTTTGTATAATCCAGCTCTTGGAAACCGAACATTAATTGACAACATCGAAGCGCTGGAAAAAAGAGATTCTCCATTCAAGTCCGTCTGTGAATCCATGTCATGAGGGTTCCAAACGTTTATGAATAATATCAATCAGTAGACTGTTATTATCAAGTTTTTCCAGCTCCCACATTTATTCTTCATTATTATTATTCCAGCAATTTGAATTCCTGTTTAGAAGCTTGAGAACTGTCAAGTTGAAAGCATAACTCGAGTTCACCGTCCTGACATAGTATTACTCCGTGCTTTTCGTGCATCATTTTCATATTTAATTCAAAGAATCTAGGTTTAATGAACGCCTGTGCTTCAAATGCTAATTGTGTCGTTGGTTTGTCAACTAACTGCCACATGACATGATCAGTAAAATGTGTAAACCTCATCATTTCCGGATCAGGAAAGAGATATCGGGTGTCCACTGTTTCCCCAGAGCCCCAAAGAACATCAACGAGCCTCCAATGTCCATGTACTAGTACTGCATTCCATTCTCGTGTATATTTTTCCTTCAGTTTCTCTTGGGGATAGTAGCTACCGCCTTTTACGAAGCCTTTAATGATCTCACATGGAATCTTTGCGTAGAAACACACAAAAGCAAACAGGACAGCGCATGCGTTTCTGGAGTGTCTTATTTGATTTATCTGATACGCAAAACAATAGCGATCTGCCGATATCGAAACCGGTGTAGTCCTTGCAATTTGTTGCGATAGCCAAAAGTACATTATCTTAACTTTGTCAGCATCTGTCAGCGTAATGTCACTGTGTGATTGTGCCCCACGACTTAAAAGTGTTTCAATTATCACCTTTAAAGACACCACCTGATCGAATAATGTTTCTTGACACATAGATTCTATGAGTTTATCGTCTGTAATGTGATAATTGATTACGCGCTCGGGAACATGGGGATGTATTACAACTTTTTCTAGTTCCGATTTGTTGTTCGTGTAAAGGTCGTACTCCCCACTGTAAACCATACTCAGGTTTCCATTCTTTTGAAGATACGTTGACATGAACCACGGTTCTGGACCTTCTTTGTTACGAATGCTATCTTGAAGAGAAACGTTATTGCTCATAATTGTGCGTGGAATTACGATCTGTTATGGAGATATAACACTGAATGTAACACATGATTTGGATGTGCATGTCAGCTTAAAATGTTGACTTAAAGGTTCTTGAAACGAACTTAAAAACATTTATGTTTGATTTATGGTGAGCAAGGATGATTACAAAAACAATCATGGAAAATTCGCGGTTTGATGTGCGTGTTTTGTTCAATGGCAATGTGTTTTATTGCTATACATGCAACAAGATATTCAGTGTTAAATTATCATATTTATCAAAGTACATATTGAACATAATACTATTATACAATGTTTTTTTTTCAATTTAATACTTATGACAACATATCTGCATGAGCAATTGGATCATTTGCAAACTTAAACTATTTGTCTAATTTAAGTGCATAAAGACATCTGAAAAGAGGGTTAAATATAAAAATAGACAGATGAAAACTATGCATAACGATATACATACTTATTTATTTTAGCAGAACAAAGTTTAATAGAAACACATTTAAAAATGAACTTAACTAGCGAGACGATGAATTATGTGTACATTTAATATATCGGATACCTCGTCAATATTTCAAAATGTATAATCTGCAATCCTAAAAACGTGTTTATTTACATGATAATTTTTACATCCCATATGTTTGTTTCGCTTAAGTGTAAAGTTCTTATTTCAATTGGTCAGAACAACGAAACAAAGATATTTAAAACATATATCTGCAAAATGTTTATTCTAAACAATCCTTGCATCGTAAAAATTAGCACAATACTATTTTTATAAAGACAATTGCTTGCACTTTCTCCGTTTGATTTCTGACACAAACATTGAAACTGATTTCACAAATAGATTGATATTGTTTTAAATTCGCATGGAACACGTTTTGACACTTTAAGAACGTAGAAAAATCCATTTTTGCGACAAAGCCGATGATCAGAGCAACAGATTTAATAAAGAATAAAATTGACAAATGACAAATTAACCAACAAACCGTTTATTGTATAGCCGATCTTTGTAGTAACCCGGTGAAATTAGATTGTGCGACCAAATACATGGAAAAATAAACAGAGAAATTTTATGACATTACAATTTTCGCGAATCAATACAATTGATTTAAATATTGATTGTGTCTTTGTATCTCATAATTATAACATTTAAGCTGCATTACTTGTTGAACATGATGATAGGCTAAGGAATTTACGAGTTTATATTTCTCAAGTACACTTAGACCATTATCTGATATCAAACATAGCGCGCTAAACTACGTCTAGCATATTGCACTGGGACAATAAATCAGCCGATACGAGTCTTCATTTTCGACCAAGAAGAATGTTTAATGTTTATGTCATCATGGTATTATCTCATTCTTTAACCAATTTTTAACCAATTTTTGATCATGAACTATAAATGTAAAATTAAATATGTTTAATTGTCTTTATATGTTATGATGAATATATACATGTGTGTAATTAAATTAGATCATAACAACACAGTTAAAGCTGAAACAAGCGCGTCCACTCGTATTTGTTGCAGAACACAAAATTGTGTATATGATTCATATAAACACATATTTGCATAATAGTGTATTCCCCAATGGTTTTCACGTGTTTGTACTTTTCAGAATGCACATTCGATCTTATTGATATTTTGCTTTTGAAACAGATAACATGTTTTGAAGAAGTGTACTAGAAAATCAAGGACATTCGAGTTATGCAATTGTCTGCTGTACAATAAAAAACACATTTTGGTCCACAGTGCCTCTACATTATTTTGACATCCAAAAATCATGTGTAGATTTGTTCAAACTATCAATTGTCACAATTTTTAGTTAATTGTGTCATTATACGATTTAGTTTAGTTTAGATATTGTATCTAACATACGCCTTTCATATTCATGTATTTGTGTATGGTTGAGACAATCGCATGCTGAAAATAAAATCGTATATACGTGCTTAGTGCTTTCTGATGAATTAGCGGAGGCTTTTTGTATTATATAAAAGTATATTAAAAATTCATCGTGTCACTTTATGAGAACGTTTATAATAGTTTCTTTATTCATCAGCATTTTATATGATTTTAAATGATTATAGTAATACGATTATCAAATGTGTACTGATCGAAATGTCAACGGCCCTGAATATTAACTGTATTTAACTTAATTAATCGAATACGATTGTACAGTGCATATTCATACTCATTTTTCAAATTAAGAACTAACTGCATGATGCAAATGATATTAGCAACAAACTAGTTATACATAAACCATTAACATATACAAATTTAGAACCCAGATTTCCTTTTTGAAATCGGTCATACCATGAAGAATGTTTCGTGTTTGAGGTCAATTCATAATGCGTGTAATGTTTTTAATCGACAAGGATTAAAGGGGACCTGTTTAAAGATTTGATTAGTAAAATAAATATTGACAAAAGTCCCTGTTTGTTATATTCTTAAACAAATAAGAGAAGTCATGCAAGTCTTACGGATCAATTTTAAATAATAGAAAGTTAATATATGCGTAGTATAATGCGTTTCTAAAGTAGTACGTCTTTTATGTATAAAATCTATTTCATTGAACAGAACAAGTATATGCTAATAGGTTATTCAAACACAGACGTTATTATTTCGGATTGTAAATGACCGTAACAAATTGTGATGACTAACGTTACTATACAATACATGACACTTTTAATGCGACACCTCGCATCCTTTAAGTGAGGTATTTTTATACGGATATATTCATATAGTCAGACAAGGACATTTTCCAATGAGTTTCGCAACTAATCCGAAAAATATTACCAAATAAGCATCCACTGAAGGATGATTTATTTCCCTTGCTACGCATTTGAGCATATTGCTAAGTATATATCGGCAATAACATATTATAATTAAATAAAGCACGCAGACACTAAACTATGGTATGAAATGGATTGGTGCATTGTGTACGGGTACCGTTGATGAAAATTATATTGAATCAAATAGCAAGCATTAACTATAGTATTAAGTGTACTATGCTTCCGCCAATAGCAACCAAAGTGCGTACATAGACGCCAAATTTAATGGTGTTGACAATTGTAAACAATAACATACATTAAGAAACCTATTAGATCCGAGGATTATAGATTCATAATGGGCTGCACTTTTTAAACTGGAATACCGTTTATTGATAACATTTTAACTTTCATTTTTTTATCTGTTTTAAATTAAAGGCATTTTTTGTATAATAATACATACATTTGTATGGAAAGCCAAAGGGGACCCCCGCTAAAATACATATACTTATATAGTAAATATCGGGATTTTCATTTTTCGCGGAACTTTCACTTTCCGCGAAAAACCAAGGCCAGCATAGCCATAAAATACTACATACAAATCGAAATCTAAAAAGCGCGGAACTTTCATATATTTTCCGTCGGAACAATTATCTTTCAACCCTGTAGAGAATGCGGGCTCAAATAATCGCGCGGAACCTTAATATTATATACTCTGTACAAATAGTAGTGTATAAAATCGCGCGGACCTAATCCACAAAGCGCGGAACACAAATATCTTCCGCGAAAATTAAGCATTGAATTACTGTACAAATCTCGGGTTGCTATGTAAATTGCGGGTTGCTAATGAAAAATCGCGCGGAAGATTCATTTCTCCGCGCGATTTTCAATAGCATTGAATTACTGCACGAAATTCGGGTTGCTATGTGGTAACGCGATAAAATTTGATTGGTTCCGACACCTAGAAAGAACCAATCAAAACTCGCGTCTTATCCAGCATTCATGCAGTCATCATGATGACGGTTGTTTCACATTAACACAAAACCTTTTAAGGGCGAAAGAGTGATCAATTTTGATGACATTAGCAATGAGGTTAGTATTTAACATACATGAATTATGAATTTTAATGCAATTAAAACAGCTAAAGAGTATCGAGTGTTGTTTTCACGGTTTGTCTATATGCAAACGTCTCTGAGTCTGATAAAACATAAACACCCGCAAAAACACGCCATAATCAAAATTCATATGTCGTCAAATAATGAAATATAGTGTTTGTGTGTAAGAAACATCTTCACTTAAGCTCAGTTAGTAGAGAGCCAAGCTATTGTTATGGTAGTCGTGTGCTCTAGTCCAGCACCGTATACATCTTCAATTAAAAAGAAAAAGAACAAGGCTTTACAGGCAATTCATCCCAAAGGCAACTCGTACCTTGGTCAACTCGTACCCATTTTTAGCTCGGCGTTTTCGGAGAAAACCCGAGGTATTGTCATAGCCAGCTCGTCGTCCGCCGTAGTCGTCGTGCTAAAACCTTAGCATTGGCTCAAAAATCAAAGTGCTCCACCTACAACTTTGAAATTTCATATGTAGTTGCACCTTGATGAGTTCTACACGCCACACCCATTTTTGGGTCACTAGGTCAAAGTCACTGTGACCTCTAATATAAAACTTTAACATAGGCTCTAAAATCAAAGTGCTTCCACCTACAACTTTGAAACTTCATATGTAGATGCACCTTGATGAGTTCTACACGCCACACCCATTTTTGGGTCATTAGGTCAAAGGTCAAGGTTACTGTGACCTCTACTATAAAACTTTAACATTGGCTCTAAAATAAAGTGCTTCCACCTACAACTTTGAAACTTCATATGTAGATGCATGTTGATTTGTTCTACACGCCACACCCATTTTGGGGTCACTAGGTCAATTTCATTGTGACCTCTAAAAAAAAATCTGACAAGCACCTGTAGCAGAGCGTGGCACCCGTTATGCGGTGCTCTTGTTGTCAACTCGTACCTCATTCAAACTATTCAACTTGTTTCATTTGTCTTATTTTGTCACAATTGTAAAATTCTTGAAAGACATCAACCACAAGTGTCAATTTTCATCAACACTTTCGCTGCTTATACATTTCTGCAGCAGACAACTTGCGTGAGCAATGCTTAGATAATTTAAGTGGAAACATCAAGAGGAAAATAAAAATTGTCTCTATGAGTTTGACTTATAAGCTAACCATCCTACACCTATTTCTGTATATCGGGTACGGGTTTAGTTTGGGTAGGTACAAGTTGACTAAAAAACAGGTACGAGTTGACAACAATGGGTAGGTGTTTACCACGGAACAATTTGACCGGCATGCAGAACAAGATTATTGATTATTATATTTAACTGTCACACAAATCTGAAAGATAACACAATGTATTACAAACACAATGACTGTCAAGACATTCTAAACTCTTACAGTTAACATATAACAGGTGTACACATCTGATATACTGACCAAATTAAATAACTCAAGATTCACACCAGATACGACACAGTTTCAAAACTCAACATTTTGTCTGCATGCCACGCCAATTTAGTCCAAAAAATTTGATTTAACCAGTGAATTCTGAGCTATATTTCTTAAAGCAGAATGCACATTATGTCTAAAAAGTGTTTTACGGCTAATTTTTGTTATGAACTATCTTCACACAAAGCATCTGGTAAACCTTCAGATATCAATAGCAGAATGCAAATAATGAGTATAATGTTCTGTATTGTAGAAGAAATACATGTAGTAAAATAATATGATAGTATGAAACATGGTGTTTGTATTTTATAGCTGTAGCACTGTTCCCAACTTGAACATCATCTTCTGTGTACATACCTGAGGCAGAGCCAGCTTGCCCATCTGACATCTGTTGTGGACAAGCGAGTCAGAGCCAGCTTGCACGTCATCTGTTGTGGACATCCGTGTTAGAGCCAGCTTGCACGTCCTCTATTGTGGACATCGGTGTTAGTGCTAGCTTGCATGTCATCTGTTGTGAACATCCGTGTAAGAGCCAGCTTGCACGTCATCTCTTTTGGACATCAGTGTTAGAGCCAGCTTGCACATCCTCTGTTGTGGACATCTGTGTAAGTGCTAGCTTGCACGTAATCTGTTGTGGACATCTGTGTTAGAGCCAGCTTGCACGTCATATGTTTAGGACATCAGTCAGAGATAGCTTGCATGTTATTTACTTGTGGACGTAAGTCAGAGCCAGCAAGGACAATCTCTGTTGTGGATATCTGTCTTAGAGCTTGCACGTCATCGGTTGTTCACATCTTTGTAATAACCAGCTTGCACATCAACTGATGTGGAAATCTGAGTCAGAGCCAGCTTGCACATCATCCGTTGTGGACATCTCTTTATGATTCTACTCTTTGCTTAGATTGACACTGTGACTTTAGTGTAATATGTTACAACCTTAAGCTATTCCTATTGTTGAATAAAAATATTGTGTCATTAAAATATATTTTGTTGGATAATTTGTATGTTGAGTTGTATTGTTTGGTCATTGCAAAGTATCAAGTTATTTTAAGACAAGAAAAAGCTCATCTTTCATCATGTATTTATATTAAAATTCTTGAATGTTAGTGAAGGTACAGTTCATATAATTAAAAGCAATTGTAATATGATTGCTCGTGTTTTATTGCACAGTGAATACCATCTTGTCTTTATGCTGACATATAGAACGGAGAAAAAGTAAACTGTCGTTTTTATATGCAATGGGATTGTATATCAAGACTTGTATGTTCAGATGAAAAAATTGCCATAATTTTTCTCTTTATATTGTATTCCTGCTAAATGGTTGATGCAATAAAGTTAAGTCTTTAATGACTTGTGTTTCTTGTAATATTATTTGTAAGCAAATTTGGCTGTAGTATTAGATGCATGCTGTACAAGATACTGTAGATCAACATTATATTGTTTGAGTATGAATAGATAATTCAAGGTGCACAGCCATTAATTTTGCCCTCCACCATCTCCGATTTTGGTTAGACAGTTGCAAGTTACTTGCATTTGTATGAAGTCTTAAAATAACTTAAGTATAATTGCTGTTGTGTTATTATTAACCTTTTCCTGCTCTGGGGAAATTTTAAATTTTCTACATGCAAACATCATAAAACCAGAACAGCCTGCAAGTAACTCACAATCTGTTCAGGTTTTATGCTGTTTGCTGCTCATCAGTATCCATGGGTTGGAAACAAAGCCTTTTAAACTTTAATATAGTAAGAAAGGTCTTAAATTAAATTTATTCTCGAATGTGTCTTAGTGCGTTTTTGAGTGGTACAGGGTTAAATGTCTCATTTTGTTTTTGATTATCTTTGGTTTATTGAACATATATGAGCCTTGCTCTGTGAAAAAGGTGTTTAATGCATGTGCGTTAAGTATCGTCCCTGATTAGCCTGTGCGGTCTGCCCAGGCTTATCTGGAGTGCACATGCATTAAACCCCTTTTTCACAGAGCGTGGCTCATATGTATTAGACAGTGCATTCAAATAATACAATTTAAATCTGAATCTTTTATTTAGTTGCAATACCTTAAAGCTTACTATGTTTGCAGTTTTAGTGAAAACACAAACTTTTAATCAAAGAAGCATATAATGTGTATTACTCATTAAATCAACTTCCACTTTATTCCATACACGTGTTCGACTCTGTGACATGTTCTGTCAAAGCTTTTTATTGCAAATTCATTAAACATAAATTGGTAACCTTGGGTATCCAAAAGGAATTCAAATTTTACTAGCCATAGACTTTCCAAAATGCAATTGTTTCTGAGAAGTATTTTTCACTAGAAGGTGGCAAAACTCCTAAGCAATTCCTTTTTGGGCTTATGGTAGGGCTTATGCGTGTAACACCCATTGACAAATTATTAAATATACATTGAAAGGTCATTGTTCATAAAACAGATCATGATATAACATGATGCAGCATTTTGTACTATATCAAATTAAATGTTGCTGAAAACAGTAGAATATTCAAATTATGGACATTTTATTCTGTTAATAATGCTATCTTTCTAACATTACAAATCAATAAAGCATGCTTAACAATAGCAGAACTCGTTTGACTTTTAATTATCTTTTCCAGTCTTTAAATCTTTACAAAATTCATTGTCCCACTAACACCATCCTATAAAACAGGTTATGGCTTCCAATTGTTAATCAACTATAAAGCATGAACAAAGGCACAAATATCGCAGGTTCTTTTGCAAATGATACAAATGTCCATGGCCTCGATACGGAACAAAAAGCAAGATTTCTTGTCAGGCGGTCAGCTGAATCCTCGAGAACATTCGAAAAATGTCCATTTAATGCGCCACTGGGCCGTTCCTATTTAAATGGGCATCATGCACAGAACTTGGCCATCCAGGTCATATGTCCAAACATTTCAAGTTACTGTCACAGACTGCTTGAAGAACTAAACTGCTGATAAACAAGGACCTATGCTCAGATGTTGAAGCAGGACATGCACTGTGGGTTCCATCAACAGTCCAATCATTCTACATCATTCATGAAATCCATAGGCAATGATCTTCAGCTCATGACGAGATTCTGGAAATCTGATGTACTGCTCCATCATTGCTGACAAGACTCTACATGTTCAAATGACCGTGTAATGTTGAGTCCCTGAAATACAAAAGTATAATTCATGCTAGAGTTAAGCCATATTAATTATGCTTGATTGCATTGAAAGCTTTAGGCTTTTTAAGGCATTCTAGAGTCCGTTTTCTGGGAATAATCAGTACTTTGTATATATATGAAGATAAAGAGACCGCTAATAAACAGCGTTGAACCCAAAATGTTCCCATCACTAGGTGAACACCATATCCACTACGCCAGCCTGACAAAGTAAATGAAGTGAAGCTTCTAAGTTATGTCTCATTTGATTGTTAACAAGAGCACCGCCCTGCGGGTTCAGACCTCTCATCTATTTTTTTTTAAAGTTGAAGGAACCTATCTCAATACTTCAATCACAAAGGAGGGAGAGGTGGGGTGGAGAAGGGTGTATAGTGTGGTGGTGTGGTCATTTATTACACTATCTTACAAAAATGAAAAAATGATAAAAATAAATATTTGTGTTTTTTAGCCATGTTTAAAAAAAAATGGGCGGGGGGTATAGTGTGAGGGTGTGGTCATTTATTAGATGATCTTTAAAAATGAAAAAAAAAGTACTTTTTTCTTTTTTTTGGGGGGGGGGGGGGCGTGGGGGATGGTTTGGGTGGAGTCTATTGTGGTATGTCAGATAAGAGTTGCTTTGTAATGCTTGTAAAGAAGTTATGGAAATTTCAGCAAAATTTAATAATTTCACCTTGAGAGTCATGGTCATTCAAAGGTCAAGGTAAAATTCAACTTGCCAGCTACAGTAACTTATGATAGCATGACAGTATTTGAAGTTTGAAAGCAATAGTCTTGGTACTTGAGAAGTAAAGTAGATCAAAACACAAAATTTAACCATATATTCAAAGTTACTTAGTAAGAAAAGGACCATAATTCTGTCAAAATGACAACCAGAGTTATTCAACTTGTCCTGTACTGTCCCCTTATGATAATTTGCGAGTGTTCCAAGTATGAAAGCAATATCTATGATACTTTAGGAGTAAAGTGGACCAAAACACAAAACTTTACCAAATTTTCAATTTTCTAAGAATAAAAAGGGCACATAATACTTTCAAAATGCCAGTCAGAGTTACATAACTTTGTCTGCACAGTCCCTTTATGATAGAAAGTGTTGCAGGTATGAAAGCAATAGCTTTGATACTTAAGGATTAAAATGGACCTAAACACAAAACTTAACCAAATTTTCAATTTTCTAAGTATAAAAAGGGCACATAATTCTGTCAAAATGCACGCCAGAGTTATCTAACTTTGCCTGCCCAGTCCCCTCATGGTAGAAAGTAAATGTACTAAGTTTTATACTTGATACTTTATCAGAAAAGTGGACCTAAACACAAAACTTAACCGGACGCTGACGCCAAGGTGATGACAATAGCTCATAATTTTTTTTCAAAAAAAAAGATGAGCTAATAAATAAAATGTAACAGATTGCACACTTGATTACACGATTTTTCATTAATACTCCTTCGGCTTTTTATTTACATATGAAGGCTAGGGCCACTTTCTGCGAGCCTTACAAAAAAACTAACCATATTTGCAATTGTCAAGCCTCCTTCACATAAAATTTACATTTGCTTATTCCAATATCCTTTTTCCAACAGACATTGTGCGCTCACGTACCATACATGGTGCCACAGTTTCACAGAATTCCTACAAAACAAGGGCTGTTTGTAAAACATGCATGCCCCCCATATGGGCTCTCCGTTGTAGTGACAGCCATTGTGTGAATATGTTTTTTGTCACTGTGACCTTGACCTTTGACCTAGTGACCTGAAAATCAATAGGGGTCATCTGCCAGCCATTTATAACCAGTATACAAAAATGAACCCAATAATAAATAATAATGAAATAATGACATGTAATATTTTCATAATTGTTATGCACATGTATAGACAAAAATAATTTGTTCATTACACTTGTGGTCTGAATGGTATTTGTATAAAACGAGAAACACATGAGCAAAGTACAACACAGTTTGCTGTTTTTTGCAAAAATAGAACTCAGTTTTTAAATATGTATGGCACATATTAAATTGTAAGGAATAATAACATTTACAGTCAGCATTAAATTGCTGTTTGCCATTGTAACAGTACAACAGTTCTGGAGCACAATATTTATATTGAAATGTTTTGTGCTGTTTAATTACACTAATTGTAAAAAAGGGGTAAAAATACATCTAATACATAACATAGACCTATATGTCTCTGTACATAACTATTACTATTTATACTGAATTCTAGGTCAATAATGATGCATAATTGTAAACATCAATGCATGTCAATTTTAGGAAAGGCCCTCTTCTAAATATAGAATGTGATTACAGTTTGCAGATTACAAGTGCGGTTATTGGAAAATCCATGTTCTAAAAATAGCTTGTGATATCTGTTTAGAGAACAAATGATGCAGAAAATAGAAAGTGGTTCATGGGCACTCAGGCACATCAAAACAAATACATTTTTCAACTACCTGTTAAATTATCCGTAACTGAGGACCATGTTATTTTTCTTTACCAGATTAATAAATGACTCTATTAATGTAGTTGATATCATATCCATACTTATGTTAGCAATTCTATTGTATAGATCAACATATATAAAAATGCTCATATTCAGTCATACCTTGACCGTCATCATTAACCATACCCCTCTGAGTGCCCCTTTGTCTATGTAAGCTAATATCAATAATTCATAAGTGTGAGCAGCAAAAAAATGAAGTGTGTTATTGTATATGTTTTTATCATGTTAAATATAATCGATAACAACCTAAGGGTATCAGATGTAACTCTTTCGTAAGACAAAAATTGAAATGAAAGAAAAGCAATACACAAAAAAGAACAACACGAAATGCAAAGTCAAAGGCGACTGTCTGTAAGTCAATAAATTAATAAGTAATTCTTATATAAAAATTATAATACCTAAATAATAATTCAAGGACATAATATTTAATACTATTAGTGTATATTAATAAATTATATTTAATCTTTATAAATAACAAGAGATGTGTTTGTCAGAAACACAATGCCCCCCTACTGCGCTGCTTAAAAAAAATTTTTTTTTTTTTTTTACCTTTGACCTTGAAGGATGACCTTGACCATGAACTTCCACCACTCAAAATGTGCAGCTTCATGAGGTACACATGCATGCCAAATATCAAGTTGCTATCTTCAATATTGCAAAAGTAATGGCCAACGTTAAAGTTTTTTTTCGGTAGGACGGACAGACTGACATACTGACTGACTGACAGTTCAACTGTTATATGCCACCCTACCGGGGGCATAAAAATACGAGTTACCCATAAGCATCAGAGTAAATGTGGTCTGAAGACTAAACATCGATTATTGCAAATCGAAGTCATAAATTAGCAGTATACAATACAAAGTATTATAAGACTACAATTCTCAAAGGTATGGATGTATTAGTGAGTGAACTATTTCATAAATCATAGAACATGTAAGAGTTGAATCAAGCATAAAACAAAGTCCTTTAAAATAGAAGAAAATGACACTTATGTTTAGCATTACATTTTTGAAATATTTAAAATATATAGGTATAAAGCACTTTATAATTATGATAAAACTGGCTAATATCTATAAAGTATTTAGTTTCTGACAATCTGTTTGGACAGATGACTTTCAATGTTGACAATATCTTTTATGTTCAATAAAAGCAACAATTGAGAATTTGGCGTTAAATTATTCCAAGAAACAGCTACGCAATGCTACAACCACGAGAAGGCATGGTCACATGGAGGTGTCATTAATTGTGTTAAATGACCAGATATCTGCAACCTGTGGTTTATGACATCACGTTGTTATTTAGTATTTGTCTGCACAGTATCTGATCATAACGAGGTTATGGGTTTGTGGTGAATACAGGGGCATTTAAACGCAAGATCTATCAATAAACAAAATAATTAATTGATCGCCCAAATAATGCGCAAACAAAGAGTGTCAGATAATCCAATAAGTGTTAGACTGTCAATTTACACACACTAAGAATTGAAAGCCATACTTGTTGGAGTGTCAGAATTTGTGCAAAAAAATTGAATACAAACAAGTACTTTAATCAAGAAAATGTATTTCATATATTGGCACCTAAAATGGAAAGTATATATTAAGTAATTAACGGCTGATTCTGACGAAGTCAACTTGTGTTGACAATATCATTAAATCGCTGAATGATCAAAAGCAGAGTGATATTGCGACGCACTATTAGAAATCTCTACACATTAAGCCTCATTCTCGAATTCTGCAAATCATTTGACTACACGCTATTGGCTTATTGTGAAAAGGGTCTATTCACTTATAAATATTTTAAAGAAGTAGATTTTCCATCACTACAGCAGCTGCACTTTCTTAAAGGAAGTTTGGGAGTAAAATAGATCTACTCCAAGTTTTTGTCACAAAAAACTTCCAACATACAACACTTTCAAGTGGAGAATTAGCCGCATTTAGTGGATGATTTAGAAACATGATTAATTTAAATTACATGTAATAGCTATTGAAAAGTTAAGTTATCCAGCTATTCTTGCTGCAATGTGGATAAGAATAATACAAACCAATAGCTGACAAACCTGATATCAGTGATATGTTGACCTTTGAAGTAGAAATTGAGACCTGAAATCTGTCTGTATAGAGAGGCACAATTTGTTTGGCATATCTTCAACCATTACTGGCAACACACACCTACAAAATTTGTATATAAATTATATAAAAACATAAATTTATTAATAATTTTATTTATTAATTTATGACAAAATGTTTTAATCTAGGTCAGCTATAATGAAACTAAAAACGGATTAAAAACAATACCTTATTTTAATTAATAGGTTGAAAACAAAAATAAATGTATTAATATATTGACGTTTAACTGAACGAATACAAGACACAAGTACATTACATTACAAAAAGTTATTATTTCAGTCGCATTCGGAGAAAACTGGGCTTAGTGCATGTGCGTTAAGTGTCATCCCAGATTAGCCTGTGCAGTCCGCACAGGCTAATCAGGGACGACATTTTCCGCATAAACTTGATTTTCGGTAAGGAGGGACTTCCTTGAAATTAAAAATACCATAAAAGCGGAAAATGTAATCCCTGATTAGCATGTGCGGATTGCACAGGCTAATCTGCGATGACACTTGACGCAAATGCATTAAGCCCAGTTTTCTCAGAACGCGGCTCATTTAATTAACAGTTGTCAACATTATGCATATTATCGGATAGTTTACACAATATTAAAAAGTACAAATACAAACCTGGTAATACATGTAAATGATCGTATGCAATAAAGTTATTGATCCCAATCTGATCAATTTCCGAATTATCTGCGAATCCATCGAGTAGAAACAATAACCATGCAATTCGCTCCGCCATCTTGAAACGTTATACTTACTGATTGTGTTACATTTGTTACAAAGTATCTGATTGGTTATTTCTAAGTATCGGATCCAATCAAATTTTTCGGGTAACTATGGATTCTAACACCTAACAACCCGAGATTTGTACAGTAATTCAATGCTTAATTTTCGCGGACGATATTTGTGTTCCGCGCTTTTTGGATCTGGTATTTACTGGATTTTCTCTCTTTAATAGACTTCTTAAAATAGCATTCTACAATCTCCGCGCGATTTTAAACACTACTATTTGTACAGAGTAGATAAATAAGGTTCCGCGCGATTAATTGAGCCCGCTTTTTCTACAGGGTTGAAAAATAATTGCTCCGACGGAAAATCTATGAAAGTTCCGCTCTTTTTAGATTTCGATTTGTATGTAGTGTTTTATGGCCATGCTGGCATTGGTTTTTCGCGGAAAGTGAAAGTTCCGCGAAAAATGACAATCCCGATATTTACTATATAAGTATATGTATTTTAGCGGGGGTCCCCTTTGGCTTTCCATACATTTGTATATTAAAGGACCATGTTGCTTAATCGGTACACTTGGAGGCTGAGAAATAACAAGTAATAACAGAAAACATGATGCCCTAAAGCGCTATGATGAATTCAAGTTGCACAACACTTTGTTTTAGATTTCAGCTTGTGATCTCGTTTTGACATAACATGACCCAATTTTCAACTTTTTAAGATAAAGCTATGTGAATAATCGTTATAAATCCCAAATGACGCAAGTCGAGTGTTGATAAAGGAGCTTTCATCTTTTGGCCTAGATTTGAACGTGACGGGATATTTTACAGATAAACATTCTAACATCATATCATCAACATAAAAGTATAACTGTGACTTTTATAGTGGTAACCCTTTTGTTATACTTGTCACTTGGTAATTTCGATGGTTTCGATATTTAAAAGATAATATATTATCAATAATGAGTAAGAAAAGTTCTTTACAGAGTGGCTCCTATGATGTTTAGATTTGACATTTTTATCTTGTATTATCTTGTTTTATATCTAGGGTTAGATGCAAACAAGAGTAATATGACATGTCTCAGCGCTAATCTGAGTTCAATGACAATTGTAGACTATTCGACCTCGTGACCTTATTTGACATGGCAAATTCTTTAACATTTTATAGATATGATGAAGTCAAATATTCAGACGTATTGGTCTTCGTCAAGTTTAACATAAGTTATATCGCACTTGATCCAGGTTTTAGCGAATCAGGACATTTTACATATACAAATTCACACAACATATCATCAACATTAAGCCATAAATCGGACTCATAGTCTGGTATTGTTGTTTTCAAATATTTGACCTGGTGACATAGTTTTTGACCTAACTCAACCCTTATTCAAACATTGTTTTAACATTTTCAAGATGAGAATGCAAACAACGTGTCATCAACATTGAATCAGAAAAGTGGCTTTAATTGTGGCAAAACATGTTTTCTTAGACTTGAGTTGTATTAGACCCCACTTAGCGCAGATTGCAAGTGTGTCTAGAAATTGTCCACATTAGCACTCTGGCAAAGATTCATAACGATTAATTCAAAATTTGGCCTCAAGATTGACAATAAGCTTAACGTCGACGATAACATGGTTTGTGTTGAAATAAGTTTTAACCGGTTGACCTATGTTGACCCTCCTTCACACATAGTATTAAATGAATTTGAAATTTTCAAAATTATTTTTACGATCAGGATTCTAACATATTTCGCAATACATTTAACTCCAAAAACGTTAATAATTTTATTCTATAATGTTTAACATTGTGACGTTGTTTCTAAACTTAATTGTAACAGATTTAAACCTGGCATATTGTCCATTTTCTAATTAACGTTGTGAATAAAGATAATTAATATAAAAAATAAATGATGCTTCTAAAATTCATGGTGCAGAATCAATGGAAATTTCGGGGATTTTTGCACGGACTGGACAGAGTGTAAACACACAGTTAAGAACTTTATTTTGTTTTCAAATATCTCAAGTTGTTGAAATACATTTGCAAAACTCTTAAGTGCAGAAAAGAGTTTTTCTTGCAGTTTGTGCGATATCTAAAGGTATGATATAAATCCTTGAATACGTCTGAAATCGGTGATAAAATGTCACGTTGCGTGAATCATAATCGTGCAGTATACATGGAATTTTCGAAAAAGATGACAGGCGTATTATATGAAGTAATTCCGATATATTTCACATAGCCATAAGAAACATGAATCTATCTTTATGCACTAGATGAAAGTCTTAAGAAAAATTGTTTAAAAAGGTTATATGAAAAATACCGCACTTACCGTCGTGTTTACATCCATAAACGTTTTATTTGGAACCCAACCAAGTCACGCGATCCTGCTCCCTGGATTTTTACAAATGTTTTCTAGGATTTTACTTAGCGAACCTGTTTTGACCATAGTCTCCTGGCTTATCTATTGTTATGAACAATTGGGACTCATTTTTCGGCGTAAGCTGCATAAGCCAGCTTTTCACCTTAGCCTGACCTTTGTAAGTGTCCAATAAAATTCCAATAAAATTTCCCGCGGCTAGGTACGAATGAATACACTTCATTTATTCCATTGGCTGATTTGAGTTTACCACCAGAACATTGGAAACATATCCGCGTCTTAGTAACACTGTTTTACTGTATGAAACAATTTTATCTCGAATGAAAAGGCTTAATAGATAGAACAGTTTTACACTCAATTCTCGACATCAATACAGTTTGTGCGTACACCTTTTATTTTCAGAGTATTACCAGCGCAAGAGCGTTTATACTTAAAAGGCTATGTTCTCATATTTAGTTCTTACTTCCTTATTCCTGTCAACATGTTAACATGTAAAAGTATAAAGAGCAATGGAAGCGAGGCCTCACTTTAAAGCATTGCATTTCAACCCGCGAGTTCAGAGTTTATATACAGGTCATCACCGGAGTTGGCGGCCAGTAAAATAATCGTTATATAATAAAGACGCTATCCGTGAACTAGGTGACCTGGAATTTTCTTTAGACCAGAAATATGTTAAATGAAGATATTCAGCAATATAATTATGGTATGTAAATAATAGATTCTTAATGTGTTTTCAATCATACAATAATAAATATTATTGTTGATAAATTTAACAATAATTATTCGTCCATATTGCCTAATGTACTAAAGTTATATTATGAGCATGTAACAGTTTATAGGTGTCTATCGCAACCGTTGATTATTGTTGATGTTTCTACTTCATATACACTTATATTAATTAATGCAGCATCATCATACTAAAACAATATACCAGAAAGAGAAAAATAATGCATTTGAATATCAACCGTACTTTCGTCTGACAACTGATCATGCGTTTACGAGTTGAACCTACATTTAGTTTTAGTGCAGATACGTCATACGACACAAAGACACGAAATTGTTTTACGGATCATTTCAGCTTACAGGACTGGGTGGGTCACGTAAGAATATCGAATATAAAATATATTTTTATAAACAACTGGTAGCAAGGTGAGTTGCAGATAATTAATCAGTAACCACATTTTAACTAACTATTTTGACCTGTTAATTCTTTTCAGCTCAATTCAACAGTGCAAAATGCCCATAATATCACTTTAAGCATTAGCACGATGATAATTGATACTGTTAATAATCGAATCAAATAGCAATGCCCGACAAACCACTAAAACAGGTTTGTTCGAAGAACGCGCCTATAAATACGGATACTTCTCGTGTGGCCGGTTGACTCATATGTTTAAATTTCACTTCCATTCTTCTTGTGGTTTTCTGTTTTGTATCTATAGGTTTATGACCAGCAATATGTTATAATGTAAAATAAGCCGCGAAAACTCCCCGTAACATCCCGTACTGCGTGTGATGCAGCTAAGAACTGCACAGAAAAAGACATTCGCTATCCTTGACCTCATTCATTAAACTATTTACGCCGTATATCTTTTTTAAAGATATTTCTTGTTTAGATTGAGTCGTCAATGTAACGTCCATGGTGGTAACACGATTTAAAAACAAGAAATGAGGACTTGTTTACCCCTCGTGACCCTCATTCAAATGTGATTTAAATATTGTCAAGAATATTCTGACCAAGTTTCATCCCAATTGAACACAGTTGTGGCTTCCTGAGGGGAAACGACTTACGAGGAACACCACACAACGTACGACTCAAGGAGACGGGCACCAGACATAGACTGATCACAATAGCGAGGTTGTGTTGAAATAACGTATCATATTACAATAATCCATAAGGAAGTTTTTTAGTATATACCTTTACAAAAATAAAGAAATCGCAATGTTCCTTATCTCCATCGTACGAGTAAAAAAGTATATATAACAATGTGTATATTAAAACGGGGAACAATAAAATGTACACAAGAAATCCATCATCGAAGACCCTTCCACATTTTAAAAATTGAATCTTTAAAAGGTTATCAAACATATATTATGATTTGAACATGGATCTAATTACAAAAATATAGCTAGCTTTAAACGGTATATATTTACATAGAAACTGTTTAAAATTGCCGATATCTTTTTTTATTATAAGTCAATAAAACCATCCAATTTTTAGATTGATTCCTGCAGTAATTCTTATAAGGACATTGTTGTTTACTACCGTTTTACAAACCCTGTATGAATGAGAATTAAAGTCTCTATAACGCTCAAAATCAACGAAAATTTCGTAAAGAATTATGTAATTAAAGTTAACATCTAAACAATCAGTGTTCATTATAGCAATAGCCACAATTTGAACGCTAGACGTGGTATGATTACATAGATTTTTGTAGATACAAATGCTCGTTTTTATTTATTTGTGACCACAATTACTTCCATTTTAATTTCCCGCGAATATATCTATTCATACGACACACGAACACCATGTTAGTTTACCATGCGGTACAATAAAATGGAAAAACAACGAGCATTTTGTATCTATAAATATCTTTGTTACCAGACCACATCTGGCGTTGAAATTTCGGCAATTGCCATAAGGAACACTGATATTTAATTGGTTAAGTTTATTTTACGAAATATTGTACGAAATATTCGTTGATTTTGAGTAGTAATGTTACTTTAACAAACGGCGTTGAAATCAGAACTAGATATCAGCTTTGCCCTTATAAAACATGATGGCCGAATGACAAATTATGTCTTTTCTGCGAGGACTCTAGCCTGTTTGACCGCTACTATCTTGGAGTCTTGATTCTTCGAGCAACTTAAGAAATCAGATCCAAAATAAATTTTACATACTCTAATAAATTAATATCTGTACCGTTAATAAACGATGGTAAAGTTTATTTTACGAAATATTGTACGAAATATTCGTTGATTTTGAGTAGTATTGTTACTTTAACAAACGGCGTTGAAATCAGAATTAGATATCAGCTTTGCCCTTATAAAAACATGATGGCCGAATGACAAATTATGTCTTTTCTGCGAGGACTCTAGCCTGTTTGACCGCTACTATCTTGGAGTCTTGATTTTTCGAGCAACTTAAGAAATCAGATCCAAAATAAATTTTACATACTCTAATAAATTAATATCTGTACCGTTAATAAACGATGGTAAATTTCCTGTGTGTTCACCTTTCAAACTGAAATATAGTTATAACCAAAACAATCTTTAGATTGGTCTTCTACTTCATTATGAAAAAAGGGTTCAAGAATTTTGAAGAATCGCCTCTGATGATCGTCCCTAATTGATCTTGGCAATTTACATATTAAAACAGTTCATACGGTTTATATTTATTGACACAAAATACTTCGAGACACATATTAAGATATATCCAATTCTCAATCGAAACACATTTCCAATCTCTCGAAATCTAGAGCAAGGAAATTCATTATAGAAATACAATATGTGCACTATTGTGCTTGAAGTTGTGTATAAGAATATACTCCGTATTTATAAAATTGTGATAAAACGTCAACAGTAAAATATATGGTATGGTTAACAGTTGTTCGCGAATGGAACTTAAAGTGTGTAAACAGAACGGAAAACTACGGACTGTGTATATTATAACATTATCTATAATAAGTTTGCAAAAAAGTTTCCAGATTACTTTGTTATTCGATTTGGCTCTCCTAAATGTGAATAAATCATAGTCATGTTCGATGAAACTTGCAAGGAAAGTGGACAGTAAGTTATCATTAAAATCGAAAGTTTGTAGAACAAATGTAAACTTTCCGATTTAGTTTTGCAGAAAATACTTCAATACAATGGTATTCTTTAAATGAAAAACAAATACATTGTTTGATTCTACATACACGAATCTCTCCTAAGGATTTAGCTCGTTTATTTCAAACACAGCCTGTAGCCAGTGTCCAAAAGAAGCGGTTTCCTGGTTAAGCTTAACCAATTCAATAGGTTTTAAATCTCCATCTTCTAACATTGTTTTCGCCGTGTTTATCCTTTTGTTTCCAGCCTCGACTATGTTGAACTTTTTGATACGCCTGTAGAGACTGTTTTGTTCGATAAGTGTGATCAATGGCTGCATATGTTCCCATTTATCCAACTTCTGTTTATCCTCGCCTATAACCAAGAGCCGTGCGTATTATTATTACTAGCTTATCGTCCGGGTTATGCATGGCTCTAATTATTGCAACGTCGTTACCAGTTATTCGTGCAATTTTGTTGATGCATTCTCTATACCTCTTTACATGTACATACCTAGTACACGCTGTTTTAAACACATCTTTGACCTGAATGTCCCGTTGAAGACCGCTGGCTCTAGCAGTATTTAGAATCTGAACCAATTGTACAATGTCTGTACCTCACATGTGTTCGCGTAGTTGTTCAATGAGTTTTCCCCGAAAGTCCGCTAGTAATTGTTGCGGATCTTTTTCTGCAACAGTTTTTGAGTTAATCACGTGTCCCTTATCGGTTTTATTTAAAGTCGCGCTTATGTTCAGAACCATTTCAGATAGTCGATCGATATGCAATTTAACCACAATTAGTCTTTCATTGGGCGGAGTTCGCCTACTTTTTCACACTTACTTGCCTCTTCTCTATCAAGTTCCAGATTGTCATAATGTGTTATTATTTCTCGCAGTTTGTATCGTAAAGTTATATGTGTTGTTTTGGATTCTGGCAAAATTCTTAATTTCAACTCCAAATCCTGATCAACAATACACCTAATTTCACCATTTTTATGAGATATCGCTTCCAGACCGCATTTGTCTAGATACGGATTAGGTCCCCAACCAATATCTTCCACCTTTGGAAACAAAATACCACCTAGTCGTGAACCATCTTGACGTAAACAGTGTAAATCGCGATAAAATCAAGTTCCTTGTTTCTATCAAGTGAGCGACCAACGATTTCTAATTTATATAATCTTATCTTTGGAAACCGGAATTTAATCGACGGATGATACGCTGTTTGTTTTTCAGTGGATTTTGTATTTCTACTGAATCATCGATCGTATTGTTCTCCTCAGACTCTTTGATCACTTGAATAAAATCCATCTGAATATTAATGTCACCAAGCTTTTCAATCTTCCAAATTGAATTTTCGTTAAGCTTTGCAACACACCTGAATTCTTAGCGAAACGCCAATTTTGAGTTCAGTTGAAACTAATATTCTATCTCTCCTTCTACACATATATTCACACCCTCTTTGCCATTTAAAACGGTCATTTCCATTTTAAAAAATCTCAATCTGAGGTAAGCCTGTGTCTCGAATTGCGATTTTGTCAGTGGGGTATCAATTAACTGCCAGAGATCTGTTTCGGTAAAGTGTGTGTACATCAACATTTCCGGATCAGGAAAGAGGTATAGAAGATCGACGGTTGGGCCAGCTCCCCAATAAACGTCTACGAATCTCCATTCCCCTTCTACCAACACTGCGTTCCATTCTCATGTGTATTTCTTCTCCATCTTTTCCCGGGGAAAGTAGCCTTTGCCTTTGATAATTACACATGGTACATGTCCATAGAAACACATTAATGCAAACAGAACAGCAGGTGTGCTTTTATGCTTTTGAATTAAAGCCAGCTGATGATACATTATATATTCATTTGCCGACGTGGGGTTCTCAGGATGGTTGGTAATATGCATTGCTAACCAGTAAAACATTGCCCAAACTTTATCGGCTTGAGTACATTCTACATGTGTATAATCTAGTGTTGCAATTAACGCATCAACGATGTCTTGTACGGTATTCTGGGCGCTACATGTTACATCCTGACATATTTCTACAACAGTTTGTAATGGCACGCCGTACAGTATATCTCCTTTCGGTGGTTCGGGAATCCGACCAATCATGGCCAAGATGTCCGTGATGTTCGTAAAAACCTTAAACGTGTCGTTGTAAGACATTGAAAGGTTGTGTGGCGTCAGTGAGTAGGTTTACCTAAACCAGGGCCGTCGTTGTTCGGGTCCCTCGCTTTCTACGTAATATGAAGACTGGTTACCCATGACAGCGTCTTTTACTCCAAAATCCGGATGTAAAAAATAATTCTCAGTTAGTTATGCGTTTGTTCTGTTTGTACTACCTTGGTTGTAAAGCTCATTTTACTAAAAAATGTATTATTTAACACACAACAGAAAGTATATACAGTGTATTTCGAACATATTTAATGATTCTCACGCTCAACGGTACACATATTTAAATGAAAAGATTCGCATATTGCTCTTAAATAATACTCATTTACCACAAATCATGCGTTCTAATTATTCTTAAATGTAAATGCCGCCTTAATTAATGTCAGCATTGACCAAATATTGGCACCATTATTATGAAGACGTCTTCGTCAACAATACTGCCTTTCCCGTTCTATTATGATTTAAACACAACTATAACAATAGGTTTACCAAAGAATATAAGCCGTGTCGACGTGTAATACAAAGCAATTATGTCTTCTGTGCTCATTTTGATAAAACAATAAACATGTGTTTATCGATGCAATTTAATTGAAGGCAAATTAGATACTTTGTAAAGCAGTTAAACAAATACATCGCACACTTGTTATAAGCTTTCTTACTTAATCACTATTTTGCCGCAAACAATAATGCAATCATTAAATTAAATAATCACATATCAAACACGCAAGTAAATTATATATTTATTTATTTGCCAGCGTACAATTATCCTTATATATGACGGGATGATTAAACAATAAAACTTTTTTTTATAGAATATGAGGCCGCTGATCAACTTTATTATACTCGCCTTTTTTACGAAGATAGGAATTTTAAATAATTTATTTTTTATCATCAGCGTATCAATTTCGACATCATTATCATCATCATCTTGATCAGTTTCATCATCATAATTATTATCAGTATCACCATCTGCAATTTCGTTTACATTTTAACGCATAATTATATTCGCCGTTATGTTGATAATTGCTTGTTATCTTAAAGTTCTTGTATTTATGTCTTTTTTCAATTTTAAATATTGCAAATATAAACAATTATTTTCAATGTTAACTTTTCATACCATAAATTATAACGTTCAAGCGTTATATATGCAAGAAATATTTAAAAAGAAAGGTAATCAGAAGTAATATTTACTATTTGCACGAAATATGCTATTCGTAATTATCTCCCTTACACTAAGCTCGGGTAATATAGACATAGACTAACTCCCTTAGATTAGCGCATGATGTCTTTTATAGCCACTGTTTTTCTACATGCTTACTCTCCATTCTAAAGCAAGAAGTTGCCATACGCATTGTGCGAGATTAGTTGTAGTAATTGTAGCTTATTACGAAACAATATTACCCTCGCAATAAATAAAGATGTTTGAACACGATATTACAAAATTTGATACCTATAGGTTTTAATAAGAAAAAAAATATCCGCTTCAAAGCAGAGTGGCCTCTTGTGCACATATGAAATAAGCAAATACGTGCTGAGTGACAATTGTCAAAATTTGGGTATGCAAAGTAAAGTTAAAGTAAAGTTATAAAAGTTAAAAAAATTAATTGTCATTACATCTTACTCATGTGTCGGATTTTATTCTGAACGCGACCCTATCATATAATTTTATTGCAAGATTTCTATTCAGAAGTCATCCACTTACTTCACATAACGAAATAGTGGCAAATATATTATTCGACTTGTCAAGTTTTGCCTGACCAACTTTGACGGTTTGGCACGACACTGTGAGTAATATTTGGCATTTAGACTCTTTACCATAAATAATAAAATACATGACATGATCAAATTGTCAAATACAATTATCAATACCGAAATAAGACTAAACTACCAACATGACAGGGACCAATTTGTGGCACTTGAATTAAGTGGTATTATATACTACGGCGTTTATTCTCTCCCAGTGGTTTGAACGATTTGTCAGTTGCATGCGTCTGTAAGGCGATCCTCTGAGCGCTAAATTATAATAATCAAGCGCTTGTTGCAACCTGAGTTCGATCATGGTCTTAATAACTGTAAATGTAATGTTTGTTATTTGTTTTTGACATGCAGTTGTACTTTTTCTTGGAAAAATAATTCTGAATTTTTTAGAAATGTCAGCATCTCAATAGGCAAGGAACATTTGTTTAAATGCAATGCATAGCAAATTCAGTGTGCTCGAAATCGTGTTCTTAAAGCAGCGCATAATTGGAAGCATACTTTCAATTGTATGATGTTGTTTTGCCATAGTGTTTCTTGTATTTAAACATGTGAACATTATACAAGATAGTTAACGATTACACAATAATATTCTCTAATTTCTATCGTAACGTAACTTAATTACACTAAGGCGTATCCGGTCTGGAAGAATCCGCTATCATAACTTGTTGATTATTTCGGGATCAAAACCGGATAATTAAACTAAATTTAATAACGAACGTCAATTTTGAAAATGCCGCCTTTTATGTGTATTGTTTTGCTTACGTTGAACAGTATAATATATTTATAGTTATTTAATTCATAATAGATGAGCCAGTTAGAATGTTATTCAATATTTTATAACATTTCTATCTTTGTGTTATATGTTGTATAACCACGATACCATTTTTGAATCTTTTGTACAAAGAATATAGATTTTTGAGCGTTTTCATTGGTTAAGCTTGGTTTTTAGTTGTTCGCCTAGTGAACAGCTAATGTTGTTACTCAAAATTTCAAGTCGGTTCGGCTTATCTACGGAAAGCCTACTACCTGCCACACATGCCGTTTCCGCGCGAGAAAGAGTTGTATAATTTATGCAACAGGTTTGATTTCTCTAACTATATTCATTCACAAATGGAAACATTATATGAATTTCGTGTGAAAATGAAATAGTTTCGAACGGAGCTTATATAGAAAAGAATCAATACACAATGATTGTATTATACCTGTCGCGGAAGAGATTGTTTATGAATGATTAAGATCGTTTATGAATGATTAAAATAGTCCACTTTCTGCTGCGTCTTCATGACGTAGTATTTTTGCTCAGCTTATTCATAATCTGAGGCTATTAATAGATGCGGCTGCAGATAAACAAGGGAGAGTCAAATTGCACGGGTGATAACGCAATAGTATAATGTTACGCTTGTTAATCTGAGGCTATAAATAGATTCGGGAAAACAACGCAATAGTATAAGGTTGCGCTTGTTTATATTCTAAATTTACAAAACGCTGAACATGAGTTCAACAATAACTTCGGGGATACGACAGACAACAACAAAAATGCTTCATAATCGCTAAAACCGAATATAACAAGCTATTAAATATAACACGAATGATCTGTTTCGTAACCTCGTTCATGCTTCCACATCGGGGATTTCTGGGAAACATTCTTTTGTTCTCAACAGCTAGCGGCGATCTTTTGTATTTACGGGTGCTAACAACGCAAATTAGTAGAAGGTTAAGCTTGTTTATATGCACAGTTCTCAATTTTTAAAACGTTGGACATGAGTTCACCAATAACTACAGGTATGCTATAGACAACCTCTTAAACAGTCTAGAGTATCATGCCAAGAAATTGGCTCATTCAGGCTGGCTTGGCTGAAGCATATTTACAGTTACGCTAATGGGCCACATGTGGGCTGTGGTCAGTCTCTCAGCATGTTAGGGTAATTAGGGGTTATAAAACTGCCATAAATCTGCACAGGGCCTGTGTGGTTTCAAGTTGCTTCCAAGTACTGTTTAACCATGTATTCTAATAATTTTTCTTGTAATAAACAGTTTTGCATGTTTTCATGATATATGTTTAGACTGATAAGTTAATTAAAATACAGTAAAATATATAATTTCAAGATATTTAAAATACATGGAATATTTTAAAATTCAGAATTGATAAAAAATAGGTACATGTATGAACAATATGTACTGGAGTCATATTTGAGACATATTGCTACATTATTAATTTCAAAATGTATTGTTTGCAATAAAAACAAAACAAAATATCCGAAAAAAAACAATGTCACACAAGTTTATTTACAGATCAATGCAGTAATTAAGCTCACAGTGTGCATTGTTTTGATATTGTAATCGAAGTTGACACTGAAATAGCACTAATCTATGGGAGTTAACAAAAATTTTGCCAAGCAAATGACAAAAATGCTCATTATCGACAGTGTAGATCCTTTGATTGTGTATGCACGAGATTTTAAACATAAAATCTAAAATATATTAAATTTTAAAATACAGTGTCATCTTCACAAATAAATTTGTGCAATGCCGCACTATCGCAGAAGTATAATTTCTCAATTAATATGCCATGCCTTTTCCTTATATGGTAGAAAGCAAGGGAGCATAAGTCTTTATCATTGACACGCTGGTGTTTTACGTCACACACAACAACTTGTATTGACTTGTTCACCGACGAATTTGTGATGTCAAAACATACTACATGTAGACTGTGTCTGGATAGTTACATAGTTCAAATAAAGTAATTAAATCATCATCAATTTGAGAAGGCAAATGTTTCTGTCCAGCGAATAAAGTCACTAAAGAATCAGTCTCAGCTGTTTTAAATCTAGAAAGTTTTTCCTTAATCTGTCCTTTCGACGTTGCAATCCACTTCTTACAAATAACTTCCAATACCAGAAGTGACTGGAACTTCGCAAATGTTAAGCTGAGAAGATTTTCATAATTAATATCAAATAGAAAGCTTGTACATCTTGAAAAGTGGTATTCAAACCAACAAATTTTGATCCATTCTTCTTTTTGTAAACAGTTGTCTGTGCTCAGCTATTAATGTATCTATAATGCTTTCATCAATGTCAACAGTATGGAATAAAGGTGATGACTCGTGAATGCTAGTCTTGGCTATAAGTCTGTATAATTCCAGAGAGGACGATACACAATTTTCTTCGCACAAAAGCTCAGTTTCGACAATATTTGCTATATGTGCACATGGTTTTGAACTGTCTGTATGTTGAAAGCAGTAATTCAAAACAGAAAGAACTGGTAAAACTTCCGTTCCATCTAAATCTATAATTCCACCAGGATATTTCTGTAAAGTTCTTCTTAAATTAAACTTTTTCAGTTTCTGACCAGTCTTCTTTAGATACAAATAGAAATCTTCAAGACTAATAGTATTTTCCTTTTCTGTTCGAGACACTCTGAATAACTTTGAAAACTTCATTATATTCCAGGCCTTTCATTCTGAAAGTAAAACAAAAAAAATCACAAAAAACATGCAAAATATTAAAACCTGATTAATATTTTTCGAAATATTTTTGCAATGATCTTTTGTCTTCAATTCATAATTACCGGACAGTTAAAAAGGAAAAAAAATCTTGCAAAAACAAGCCTACTCTGCTTGTAAAAATGACACATGCTCGCACAGGCCTGCGATCTCACGCATACACACACGCCTGAACGCACTCGCTTCAACTACTACAAAATTAAAAAATTAAACCCTGTTTTCCCAGAATGAAGCCTAACTTATCTTTTTTATTAATGATTTAAAAAACACACATCTCGCCCAGTGCTTTAATACACACTCTTTATAAATTTATGGGTTGTGTCAACTTGCGATATAAAAAGCTATAACATATTGAAAACTTAGTTGCGTCTAAGATTATTCAATAGCGAACAGCTTCAGTGCCTTCAGTGCTCTGATTAATTAATGTTAAACAACCCACTACATGACTGTATACCAACCCATTACCTCATAAATGCTGAATGTAAAATGAATAGAAGACGTACTTGTTACATATACAGAAACAAACAGTTGGTACACTAAATGATGCATCATGTTTTATTTTATTTACATACAAAGATCATTCAATCTAATTCAAGTTAATAAGATTGCTTAGACCCCATTGCAAATTAGCAAATTGCAATCATCATAAAAAACGGTTTAACCAGAAACACGTCATATCGATGCCTGGACGCAAAACCATGCCCAACTTCTACAGGAGTTAAGTATAATTTGTGCTGTCATTTATCTCCAGGACTGACACTCAACATTTACAAATATACATAAATTCAACTTACCTTCTGTTTTCAGATGTCAGTAGAATGGTTGTTGTTGAAAAAATTCACACAATTTCCCCGCAATGTTCATTATGCACACGGTATTAAATCTCGATTTCCAACAATTTTTGCATGTGCTTCCAGGATTTTGCAGTGAATAAAACACTGTGAATACTAAAAACGCAGAAGGTGCCCCAGAATTGAAGTTTGGGCTTACCAGCCAACTTCTTATCAACTACAATGGCCCCTTAATTACTCTAATCATGATGGGGTGCTGATCACAGCACACATTAATGGGCATCTTGCCATTATCTGTAACTGTATGGTTGTCACTGACCAGCCTGAATGAGCCATTTTCGTGGCATGATTCTCTGGACTGTAAATGCTTTGTAAACGCTAAAACCGAAAACGACTAAATAGAACAAGAAATATCTTTTTAAAAGTAGTCGGCGTAAACGTTGACTTTGAAATAAAGTTTGCAATTTACTTTTCTAAATAAATAAATAAAATGAAAACACAAGTTTAACTATTGTGGGTTTTTTTCACTTGTAAGTTTCATATTTACCGCATGAAATGTGTGTTGTCAGTGTCAAACCACACATAAGTGTAAGTAGATAAAAAAATATACTACGGGAGTGCACATCATATGTGTCTTCACATGCCTTTTTATGAGTATATTTCTTCACTATCGAAATATATCGTTTGTTAATATTTGATTTAAACGCAGTTTTCTTTCGACACATTTAAATAACACTTTCATAGCCGCGTCATGCGAAAATGTGTCTTATGCGTTTGGGCCAGCGTTTCTTAAACCCAACATGTGCATTTGCTCAGTCAGTTCAGAGGCGATGCTGTTCGCTATAAAATCACTCAATATGTTATGGTCTCATTATGTATCTCTTGACCAGACTGAGAGATGCCCAGGCTGATTGGGCTATAAATATGATGGGCGCATATGGAACAATCGTGATATTAATAAATATGAAGGTGAGAGTAGAGCGGAAAGACGTTTTTAGGTGGTCTTCAAATTGTTTTCTTTAATTGAGTGCTCGTGGATAAATACATGCCAACAACCAGTCGAAAGGACTTATATATCATACCATTGATACGTATGTAAAAAGTATAGCTGTACAAAATGCACATACAAACAGCATGCGGAATTTGTTTAAAGCAGCGTTTAAAGGAACAAGGACAGGGTGTGGATACAGTAGACTGTAATTCCTACTTGTCCAAAGTGTTAAACAACGGCGTGGTGGATAATATCTTTAACGAACAGCGGACAAACCAGTCTGGAAAATGTGCCATGATATATATTCGTCTGTTGAAGTGCCTGCACCTAAAAAGATTGTGCAAACTGCGATTCCCTGTGGTAAAACCGTTTAAGTCGATTATTGTCTAGTGCACACCGGTGGATTTTATAGCACTGTTTCTTAGAATGTATATTTCTCATAAAAGAGCTGTCGTTTAGAAATCGTGAATGTCAAATGTTGCATTGGTAATCATAAACATTAAAAAGTGAATATTTTGAAAACAATGAAGTACGTTACAATATAATTTATACAAAGCAAATTGAATATATATAAAACAGCATGCGAGAGATGTACAAAGCAGCTTCCCATGGGTAAACGACTCAGTGTGCTAAATCAACTGTGAAGTCTTAGCAGATACACGTACTTGATTGGAAGTGGACTGTAACGAACAGCTTTTACGACTAAATACTTTGTCAAAGAATGCACATGGAAAGATTGTTCATGCCATGGAGTTTGGCTTGTAAACAGGACAAATGAGACACACTTTTTAAACCGTGTAGTTATTTTTGCAAAAATGTGTTTTATTATTTGTGTTGGATATTTTTTATTGAGAATATGACTTTGATTTAAGGTAAATCATATCATTTGCCACATGACATATATGTGCATGATTCACAAGTTACACAATTCTTTAGTCTAGTGTTCGTAAGTTTGTCAGTCCGTTTTAATTATAGGGACTTGTTAACAAATTTCGTATTTTAACATGTTAATAAAGGAATAACTGAATAAGAAAATCTCTACATTTATTGTATGTTCAAGAAAATATTAGCTGCCGTCGTCATGATTATTTCAAAATAGAGAAAAAAACATTAAATAATGATCATTCTTTTTTATTCTTTACATAATTATTGTTTATGTTTAACGTTTTGTTAGCGAAACACGTATGGATTCATTCACCACAATTGACCACATGTAACTGACCGTAGGCTTTCTTTGATACGCTTTCTTCGCTCAGTTGCGTTCTTTTCACAATTTGGCAACTCTGTGAGTCACTATCTAGCGATAATATACGTTCCACTGGGAGCATTTCGAATTAGTTCACGATTGGATCTTAATCTAACAAAGTCGTGTTCGTCGAATAAATGTTTTTGTGAGAAAAATAAGTAACCTTAAGTTTAACAACATCAATGCGCCCCGCTCGTTAAATACGGAACGATTCGAATGGGTTGCGATACATTTCATTTGCTTTATTGAAGGTATAAGACCCACGATTTGACCACCATGAAATAAATACTGCCGGAGAGACTATCAGCATCATGAATTCAACAGATCGCAGAAGTGCGTGATAGAAAGACGTGGTGTTTTTCTTGCATTTGATTGACTGCGACCACCGCAATTCGGAAATACGAATCGATAGCATTTTACGATACAATACGATCAGATATGTCATGTGGATCCCAATTTACATTTTTTGCTGTAAATCGTTGTTATTTCGAACTTTCAAAATCGTCCATAATTCTCAAACGATCAACACGACTTACACTATTGTGATTATGAACTGATATTGAATGATGTAATAAAATCACCACCATTCATCCCTTATTAGACCACGATTTTAATCGTGGTGCATATCGTTCTTGTAGCAGCCTATGATCATACAAAAGGAATGTTTCGATTGTATTTTAGCATATACATGTCGATAGCGAATTAAAACTACAGGTAACTCGGTTTCGGAACTCTCTCAGTGGATTTGGTTATCGTAGTTTGAACAATATTCATGACTGTATTTGTTGACTTTTCCCCATAGCATAAGCTTTATTCTATAAAAACATCATGTAACAAAAAAGATTAGTTTAAACATATTTATTTATTATGGCAAAAATTGTATATACAAATCTTACTCAATATAAGCAGAAAAGGATTGAAAAGAAAGAATCAAGTTCTTATATAGTTTCTTTCCTTAAGATTAATATTTACGCATGCAGGTTGTAGTGTTAAAAGACTTTAATGTTCATGATATATGCCAGAAGTAAAAAAACGGGATATAAACATTAAAAAAGTAAGGTAATGAAGCTTGGATGAAGGATTTTGATTATCAGTCATAGACTGTGCTCATTAAGGGAACTGAATTTGGTCCTTATTTGCGTGTGAATGACTTAAGAATGACGTTTACTTATGTAATAGTACGATGGTGTTATAACTTTATTTCTGTTGAGTTTAGATTAACATGCATTCGACGATTCACAATTTTTAACAGCATCTGGTAAGTTATTCCATTTTAGAGGGACTGCGGGTATACGATTTGTACACAACTTCGAACTTTTAGACAAGGCACTTATATCACCTGAGCCAAAAACTCACACATACCGCATACGGTATGACAACACGTTTTATAAACCACCGGAAAACAATTACATTGTATTTACTCATTTATGCCTAGTGTACTCTTCCATCCTTCTAAATTTGATCAATTATTTCCAAAATTAGGGATGCCTAGTATATTTATTTCTATATTTAGAATATTTCGTACAGAAATTCATTTAAGCAAACAACGCAGACCCTGATGAGACGCCGCTTTATGCGGCGTCACATCTGGGTCTACGCTGCTTGCCAAGGCCTATTTCTAGACGTTAGGCATAAATGGGTTAAGAGAATTGTTCGAAGGGTGTCGCATTATATGTTTAGTGTATTAACTGGGCATATTTATTCTTGATGAAGAAATAGATTTAGAATGAGAACCACACAAATATTGAAAGAAGGAGGAAATGTAATCAAAACTTTGATAATTATGGGATTCGAAACAGAATCATCTTAACATTACAGTTTGGAATAATTAAGCTTACGATGAAGCTGTCCTGAAGCACATGTATTGTCAGCAATTGCGCAAAAACAGAACAACTGTTCCAAATAAGTTCATCGTTTTCTTTGACTAACGATTTTCATATGAGTTGATTTATTAACGGATTGGTGAATTTGAATTACACGTATCTTTTTGTCCTTGCCATCGTTCTTTGTTTCTTTTGTGTTTGTCATTTAACCACAATTATTTACAAAAGATTGATAGAAACGAATATGCACAAACATGCAGTCAACTGCAAATACGTCATTCCATTGCAAAATAATTACTTTTATTTTCTTGTCAATCAAGCAACAATCCTACATCTTAAATGACACGAGTTGTTTTTTTTTTTATTTTGTAACAATGATATAATAATATCGTTTTTTTTTCAAATAATTAATTTATGATAAACAAACCAAAGCAGTCAATATACTCTTACCAAAAGACTGACAATATCAACATAAGCAAGTTAGATTGTCCTACGTAATATTAAACATTTGAACCATTTTTTGCTTTTGTTTGCATTAAAACTTTAGACCAGCGTAGTACGTTATAACGACAACAACAGAACTCTCCAAATTTTTCAATCGTTTCGCGTTGCAACGCTTTATAATTTTCAGGGTTTAAATCAATTACAATGTACAATTATTCGAACACAAACAAAACGGTTTTTTGAAATCATATAGAATCTAGAATACATGGATGAATAATCGACCAAAGTCAATGGAATGGACTTATCTATTAAAGGGGTCTTTTCACATAATTTGGTATGTATTGAAGTTTGTCATTAAATGCTGTATATCGTTAAATGTAAACATAGGATCTAAAAAGCTACAGTACAAAAATCAAGAATAAAATTATAAAAAAGTAAACCCTCAACATGGCTCGAACCACTTACACCTGAAGTCCTGGAGTAAAAGTCTGCCATTTAGACCACTCGAACATCCGTGCTCAAACAATGAAGGAAGTATTTTATATTTTATATAAGCAATCCTCGTAGTTTCACAAAATATAACGACATTATTCAATCGTTTCGCGTTGCAACGCGTTTAATCCCATCATCAGACGTGCATTGTCGAAATAAACCACTGTGGAATAAATTTTGCTCTATTTCAGCGGTGCTGAAATATAGCTGGCACGCGCGGCAAAGAATGATCATATTACTCGGAATCAACTATAAAGTAATCATTTGTAGTAAAATCGAATAAGATTCAACAAAACAAACAATTTGATACCAAAATGTAATATATTTTTAACACATAATGCAACTCAAAAAAGTAAATAAACATTATTTACAAATATTAAGTGCGCGTACTCGTGACGTCATTATTAACACGTCATACGACACAATGCATGTTGTTTCACGCTTAAGATGCAGTTGTTTAGTGTCTTATTTTCTTCATTATTTTTTTTTAATCGGGGGAGTAGAGGTATGATAAACAGAAAAACAGGTTAGTTACTGATCTTTTTGTAATGTATTAGGCTCAACACGATTAAAATAATGAAACAATGTTTGCTTAAAATAACTTTGGAATTTTCCGTCTAGTTCGATTTTCCTATTCTTTTTTTAAAGAAATAATTTATGACTAAGAAAATTGATGGGATAAATCGAATACGAGGTCGGTGCCGAATAAAGCAAAGTTTATCTTGCTCGGCACGAAAATCTGAACCACTCGCCATGGCTCGTGGTTCAGATTTTCTAAGCCTCGCAAAATTAACTTTGCTTTATTCGGCACCGACCTAGTATTCTCTATATATTTTTCAGGTCTTTCTAAATCGTCAAAAGATGCATAGAATGGCTATTAAATGGCCCTATTCCACTAAGAAAACAAGCCCACAATTCGCTACGATTTATCACATTTATTAAATCGTGTAGACTCGTGACAGTCTACGATTCAGTTACGATACTAGTACGATTTAGTTACGACGAATCGTGGGGTTCGGTTGAAGTCTTTTGAATAGGGTCGCGACTTCACTACGATGTGTAAGAATCTACTGCGACTGCACTACGAACGATGCAGATCGATAACCACTAATGGCCCTATTCCACTACGAAAACAAGCCCACGATTCGCTACGATTTATCACATTTATTGAATCGGGACGACTCGTGACAGTCTACGATTCAGTTACGACACTGGTGCAATTGAGTTACAACAAATTCTATATTTGGTGATAAGTGGCATAACTACGCTTACAAAGAATGTTATTTGTTAGGAAACGTAAATAAGAAAACATTTACAGCATGTCAGCTTTTCAGTAGAATCAATAGACATGACGTCATTTAGTTTCTACGATTTTTGTTCTCAATGAAAGTAACGTCATTTGCAAAATATTTATGAATTAAAAAGACGTCATATGTTTGTACAATTCAGTGACGTCACTAAATAGTGAACTTTGTACTAAGAAGAGCGGGGTATTGAAAAATATAGTTTACGTCCGAAAGCTTGAACATAATCAATCAGAATCGTGTTAGTATCAATATAATATTTTTCTATGATGGTTTGTTGTCGAAAAACCCACTTTGCACTCGTGATTTAATTCCTACGCATCTATACTCCTTACTGTGGGTAATTCGACAACAAACCATGATAGAAACATATTATTTCTTAAATCATTATTTACAAAATCGTAACTGTTTCGTAACTAAATCGCGAAAATCTTACCGGGCTCGCAATTCACTCGGGGTGAACTCGTGAGAGTCTTGACAAAGTCGTAGCTGATTCGTAGACAGATCACGTGATCACCGATTTCACGATTGAGTCACGAATTACCTACGATTCAATTACGACGCCCAAAAACGCACTACGACGCTGTTACGAGTCAACTGCGATTAAATTCAGTCTTGGAGGTCTTGGCCAAATTTTAAACACGTTTAAAATCTGGCCACGATTTTTCGGGAGCTCACGAGTTGCAGGAATCACTTAAGACCGGACCACGACTAGCTACGAATGAGTTAGGACCTTCGCCGATTGAGCTACGAATGTCACCGACCTCAAAATATTGGAAATCGGGACAAATACAAATCGTGGGGAATCGGGTCGTAGTGGAATACACCTATAAGAGCATGCTAAATGTTCAGTTTTACTATTTTCTCTAGTTATGGACCAACCCCATTAGGAAAGTCAACCAGAAATTCCCGAAAAGTTGACAGTTAACAAAGACCGGTCCCAAACAGCTTTTAAATGCAGTTATTGGCCCAAATCAACCACTTGATTGGAAAGATTGGCATTTTTCACATTTAACTGATATATTCTTTCACAAAATACTATCTTAAACATTTGAAATTTATCTCTTCTGCTCGTACATATCGAGAAAAACAGCAATGTGACAGACTTTCTTGAAATGCGAATCTCCCGAGAGTTCACGGTCATATGACGTTATTTCTATTTTTAGTAACATACCATGTGGTCAAGTGTTTTCAGATTCAGAATGACATTTCCCGGTATTTTAGATTATTCTGGCTTGTTTAATAAACAAATTGTAGTGTAAATACAAACTCAAGGTAAACATTATTTAAAACTACCTGATTCACACTGAAATCAGTCTTATAATCCACCAGACGTAAGTTGTTAATCACAAATAAACGATTTCAGAAAACGAAAGTAATGTTTACAATTTCAGCAAAAAATGTCAAGGTCGATCCGAAAGTATCCAAATGAAAACTCGTCACGTGACAAAGCGACAATGGCGTCAAAAATGTGAATTTCAGACTGATGAGAGTTATTTTCTTCTATTGTAAGATGCATTTGAAACATTTGAACCTTAAAGGTGCCTTTTCACAGATTTTGGCATTTTTTAACTTATTCATTAAATGCTTTATATCGATAAATGTAAACATTGGATCGTAAAAGCTCCAGTAAAAAATCAAGAATAAAATTAAAAAAAGGAAAAGAACATTGCCCGGACCAGGTTTCGAACCAGTGACCCCTGGAGTCCTGCCAGAGTCCTGAAGTAAAAACGCTTTAGCCTACTGAGCTATTCCGCCAAGTACACATTCTTGACGTATTTTATACCTTATATAAGCAATCTTCGTAGTTTCACAAAATTTAACGACAAAAACAGAACTCTCCAAATTATTCAATCGTTTCGCGTTGCAACGCTTTATAATTTTTAGGTTTTAAAATCGTCAAAAGATGCATATAATGGCTATATTAGACCATGGTAAATGCTCAGTATTACTGTTTCCTCACAAATATCATAACTAAAACGAAAATTTGCGAATCTAAAACAACTTTTTTCAATTTTGTCAATTTACCAAAGCGTGAAAAGATCCCTTTAAAATATTCCCCGATGCAGTTATTCATATTCATTCACCAATATACGTAGAAATGTATCCAAGAAAATTAGCTTTCTTTGATTTATAGCTTGACATAAATATATTACGACTCTGGTTGACTTTCGATACGGGGTTGGCTTCAGCGTACAGGTATGTCAATACTATATAAACTGTACGCTGAAGTTTCTTTAGCTATATTTCCTCAAAAACATCATGACTAAAACGAAAAATTGCGAATCTGAAACTACTTTTTTTTAAATTTTGTCAGTTTACCCCTACGTGAAAAGCCCCCTTGAAACAATGATCGATTGTTTATGTTATATGAATAGCTGTTTACGTGTACATACCTACAGAACACGGAGTGTTTAAAGCTTTACTCGATTGGCAAAGGATCCATTACATGTATACATAAATAATCCATAATTGCAAAAGGTCTCAATAAAGGGCGTCAATGATAACACCATGAACTAGCAAAGACGGAACACGTCTGGAAAATGCGTATTTCTATATTTCCGGACACTGATGTAATTGCATCTATGAAGATTGAGTGAATAACGAATTTCTCGATAACCAAATGAGGATGACAAACTATTTGAATGTATAAACAAGATTCCTGGACTTTGGTTTGCATGATAAAGATGGAGTTGGGAACATTTGGACGCCATGGTGTTTTGCATTGTCTATACAAATATCTTAAGGAATAAATAAATAAATTTGTTTGAAAGATTCAAGGATTTGTTTTATTCATCGATATATCGTTTTATAATGTGTATTGTATAATTTGTTTTGAATTAAACTGATAACTTGTTGCTTGGTATTTTAGGAAAAGATGTCGCGTTTTACATTTGTCCAGTACTAATAAATTCGAAGAATATATCTCAACTGAAGCATTTCAAACACGAGTATAATCATACTGTTATTAGAAACAGAAAAAAAGTTATTGCAATCTCGAATGTTACTTTGCAACAAAATACAATGTTTTCGGTATAAATGTGCAGACTACGTGTAAAATAGAAATAAAATAGTGTATGCAGTGAATACGTATATTCTCAGCTCATATTGGGGATTTTTTTCTAGTGACACATCTAATAAATACAAAGTGAAATTATGAATGACTTTTTAACAGAGTCGTTATCAATTATCGTTTACCTTTTTGTATTAAATATGCGTTAATCGTATGAATGACTTTTAACTTTACAGAGTAGTTATCAATTATCGTTTACCTGTTGTGTTAAATGTGCGTTAATCGTTTGAGAGATAAGCCATAGTAGTTTTGATAATTGTTTTGTATGCCGAAATTTATCAGCTAAAAAGCACAGCCAGTAAAAGTCATATAGTAACATGTTTATAAGTTTTAACAATATTTATTCACATTTTGATATAATCTCAAACAAACGAATTTATCTTGTGCTCAACATATCACTCCAATTGTGTTCTTTAATCAAAACTATTGTTGTGAAATGACTAATATAGTTATCAAATTTTGCGTTATCAGTGACAATATTTCCGTTTGTTTCGCCAACGCTTATCGATGAAATTGAATAAACTCGCTCAATGTTTTTGTTTGATATCTTTGCGAAATAAAATTAATGGTTTACACACAAACTTCCGTGTTTCGTGAATTATTTCGAGGATTTTAGACGAAAATAATTTTAATTAGATTTTTTACGCATTGGGATGCATTCAATATCCTCTTTTGTGGCTTGTGTATTGATGTTTTCATACTTAACACACGGTCAGATATTAATTTGCGTATCTTTTTATAATTAATAAACGTGGTATTAACAATTTAGTACATATTGTCGCTCAACGCTTAACATATGCATGCCTTTAACGAAAACAATGCGCAATAAATAAAAACGCTTGAATGTTATTGGATTACAGTTGGGTTTAACCATCAGAAAATATTTGATCATTTAAAGTAGGATGTAGTAGATGATTTTACGTTAACGTTATTTTTCACTAACGTGAAAAGATTGTGTATGTTCATGTTATTTTCTTTAACTGTTTTTACAATACGTGGATCGGTTATGTTAATAATCAAGTGCGTTATACCAAGGGGACAATTTTTTTATCTTGTTAATTCTTAAACTAATGTTTTTTCTTATTGCAAGGCATTACGTAAACTAATAAATAAATGCCCCAATCTGTGAACAGGTCCCTATAAACACAAGCGTTTATCAAGTACATTGTTAACATGTCAACATCAGTAGTTGTACAAGCACGACAAGAACTGTTGTAACTTTGTATACTACAGGACAAAGCTACACATATTATACAGTCTACTCTCGTTATCTTGACATCACACATCTCGATTTTCTCGATACGTCGAGGTAAGCTCGATGTCACAACTTTTTTCCTTCTTATCGACTAATCGGATATCTCGAGCTCTCGTTATCTTGATATTTTTCTTGTTCCCGCCGACTTCGAGATAACGAGAGTAGACTTTATTGTATATATATTGGTTTCAAACGTGCATATTACAAAAACACTTAATTTAACTGTAATTAAAAATAAGTTTGTGTTCCATCATCTTCAATATTTACAAATAAATTTCAATATTTGTATACCTTACAGGTTATCTCATGTGCAGCAACTCCTCCATGAATTGGACAGACGCATTGATTTCCTGTCACGATGCAGGTGGTTTGCCTTTAACTAAAGAAACACCCGTACTGGAACGATTTCAACTTTCAAATACCTCGTTTTGGACAGCAGACTATATTGCGAAAGACTACGTTCAAGATAATTATGCTGGTGGTAAAGTCATAGTATATGTTCGCTATATTGCTCCTAATAATAAATTGTCCACGTGGTATAAGTGCTTTTTAACGTTCGGACAAAATCCAAAGTGTGTTGTCCTCCTATCCCGTTTCTACGGGCAACAATGACATAACACGGGGGATAAATCTAGATAAATCTGCATCCATCGATAAGTGCTAAAGTTGATCAAGCTAGTCGTTATCTTCTCAATCGTAAATGTCTACATACTGTTGACAAATAGTGTGTGTGGTGATAACAAACTAAAACATATTTGTAATTGTCACGCGATCGTGATGTCTTCATCGCTATACATTTTTGTATATGTATACTTAAAAAATCAATAAGTCTTATAATATATAGTGTGTGTCATTTCGATTACCAAATAAGGTTCGACCAGGATATTCTATTCTTACGAATATACTCCTGTTGTATATTTTATTATTTAAATGTTTTACTCTATATGTCATTTTTGTACCAAAAAGTGGCACACGGTATATTTATTGGGCTAGGTTATTAAATATCTACCTTACTTGACTCATGATAACTGTTCTTATCTAACCTTATTTCCTACCTGAAAACACATTTTTAAATAACTGCTAACATAAGTCATTACACGTCACTAATCCAGTTAACGTGTTTGCGTACTTCCGATGAAACAAACTTGTATAGATTCCATCTTGATACTTACGTCACGATGCAAACAATAGCACACTTTATTGCATGTATATTTTAAGTTTGTTGTTAAACTGAAATCAAAATGTGACTTTAAGGGTACTTTCAGTTCAATATTCCATTAAGCAGATATAAATACCATAGAAAAACATCGTTTACGCTACTACGATAAGGATCTGCTAGATCCGTTTGAAGATCGCAGGTGGTGAAATAGCTGAGTCATTAACAGTACTCCTGTGGAGATTTATCTTGAAATTACGTTTACGACAATATTGCCGCTGTCTCTGATTAAAGATCAGCAATTGTTCGTAAAATATGCGTATGTAACACTATTAAGAAAGCAAAACCAGACAAATAGTGATTAGATTCATTCGGTTTCGAGTTTCATTGTTGCAGCCTCGCCAGATAAACTGCCTCCATCGAAGCACTGACCATGCAATGTCTTTATCATAACCTAGATATAAAGACATCATATAAGATTAAGAAGTATGTACATATTTCTTGGTAGATGTTATGACACATTTATAAACAATACATAATGTGCACGTTTACATCATTTTCTTGCAGGTCAACTGATTGTGTGTTCCTTCAAGATATTAAGCCTATCGGCTGGTTGGAGCGGTGAACTCAAAAACAATTGCTTCTTCAACCGTAAATACAGCTGCTGTGATAAACCCGATACGTGTAAGCTTTTGTAAGCACACCAAATAAAACACGTGTAAATAATGCTGTACGAAATCAACCGATTAAGTTTTAATGTATTTATTTAAATTATGTAGAGTAGTGTTATACTTTCTGTTAAGGTCTGATATATGGAGAACAATATTGAGTGTGCGCTCCATACAGTTTAATATATTGCTTAATTAAAATTATATTTCATGCTTATATGAGCTAAATTGTAGGCTGTCAAGTAATATTTTTCTGGATTACATAGACATCTTAAGTGCCTGTTGTGAAAATGTGTTTAACAAGAGACATGTTTACAGTATTGAACGAATGCGTTATGTTTGTATTATTATGCGAAAACTAGGGAAGTGTTTGTGTATCGACCTCATTAACAGGTCATCATAAAGAACATACCAGAACATAACAAAATATCACACTTAAAATTATCAACAAATCTATTTATAATGTAAATGTCGACGTTAGTATTATCTTTTTGAAAGTATTAACGATTTAAGAAAATGATTAAACATTTTGATATTTAAAGGTGACAATTCGACATGTGTAAAAACAGGACAATGGCTTGATGCTATATCTTGTAATACTTCTAACACAGAGGCGTGTTTGAAGAACGCGACAAAATTTTTAACACCCGGAGATTATTGGATAAGAAAGGCGCTGGCTCTCTTGAACCGAACGTATAACGGTAAACTTTTAACATTCGATATTTTGTTATCGCCAAAAGCTTTATCTGAAATTTCATACAAACGATCAATGCTCACCCGTACAAAAATGCAATCTGCGATGTCTGTTAAATAGCGTTATTAAATATGTTATAGTGTTTAGGTCAATGTCAGTGTATACTATATTTATTTTATGCTGGAAAAAAACACATTTTGTGAAATCTATATATACTTCAAACCATATTTTGTAAAAGCTAAAGTGTGTTTGAACGTTTACTTTTCAAGGTGAACAAAGTCTTCGACCAAGTAAATGCGGTAGTTTTAAAGATGGCGTATACAGTGTCGGAATATTCAACTGCACAGACAAACTGATATAAGCTTGTTACTTTAGTAAGCTGTAATATATTGTTTTAAATGATTTATAAGATGTCAAAATATTATTTTTCCTAATGTTGAATTAAAGGTCATATCAATACATGTATATGATAGTGACATTTGGTTTTCAGATTCTACCAGTGAAGAAAGCAAAGTATCAGGTAATATATCATTGACATTACCATTTGCATTTCGTTTTTCCATTTTAACTTAGGGTTTATAAAGAACATGACTTGGTCAGAAAATAAAACTTAACAAAATTGAATGCGAATTGTATATGCCACACATGAACATGTTATTGTGTTATAGCTCAATACACACATTGCGATTTAATGCTGCCAAATCCGCCAAATATTCGTCATGGGCTACACCAGGGTAAGTGTTCCTTTTGTGCCAGTTCTTAACCTGCCCAAAATGTTATCCAGCGGTTACATTCATCAACATTTTAAGTGAATATTTAATAATTATCATAAAACTACAATCATTTAGTTAAAAGTAAAGAGTGCTAGCGAAAACGTTAATTATAAAAAATTATATGCAATCTAAGACATATAATCACACTGCACTTATGTTTTAATTATATAGAATCCCCTCTAGGAATCGGCCTCGGAGTCGGGATTGGCGTTCTTGTTTTAGTTATTCTAATCTTAGCAGTCATTATATACTTAAGGTTTGTATACTACATTTTAGTTTTTTGAGAAGGCGCAAGTAGTTAAAGTTGTTTGTACGACCTTGTTTGTATAATAATCTTTTTGACTATAATGAGAATTTCATGGAAAAATTTACACGGATAGTTGCGCATGATGTTTGTCGGATTGTTGTTCGTCAATCTATTTTTTGCCCCTTTGTCTGAAAAAAATATTTGGGTTATTTCCAGAATAAGGTTGCATGACCAAAAAATTAACCATCTGAACGAAATAAAGAAACTCATTTAGACAACGTGCACATGGATGTCGATAATCAAGAATCGGGGAAAACTAAACAGAATATAAACATTAACGATGCGAAGGTATATTATGCCGTTCCCGATAAAAGAAATCCGTCGAAAAAGTCACCTGCTATTAGAAACGGTAATGCAAACGGTAACCAAGATGACATCGTAAGGGGGTCTGATTACGATGACTATGACATAAACGATGCGAAGCTATATTATGCCGTTCCCGATAAAAGAAATCCGTCGAAAAAGTCACCTGCTATTACAATCGGTAACCAAGATGATATCGTAAGGGGATCTGATGACGCTGACTATGACATAAACGATAAGAAGCTATATTATGACGTTCCCGATACAGGAATCCCGTCGAAAAAGTCACCCGGTATTACAATCGGTAATGCAAGCGATGACCAAGAGGATATCGTAAGGCAATCTGTTGACGCTGACTATGACATAGCGCATGTAGATCAGGCCAACTGGTCTACTCCTGCTGAAGGGTTTAATACACTTGACGAAGGAGATTATAATGTTTGCTCGCATGGACCAAACAAGCCAACAGTTTTCATTGGCGATTATGACCACCTGCATATTTGAGAGTATAACTCAGATGCAACATACAAAACATGTACATTTGCACAAACGATGTTGACGCGCAACATATTGTTCGATTGTAAGAATAATGTAATTAAAGAAAAGTTTTCAGAAGAGACATTATTGTAATAAAATAATCGTTAATTTAATTGATTTTAACAATGTCATAATCCCTACAGTGAACTGCAAACATGACAATAAATACATACGTTTAGTTCTTTTTTTAAATCCTTGGATCCTCGAATGTTTTAATATGTTTTCTAATAGTTTTTAACCCTAGATTAAACAACGACAAAATGATAACTAAATAAGTTTTGTTCACTTCGAAATCCACAAATTCATCGTGTGTTTAATTACGTTTTATTCATATCTAACATTTCGGCTCCAATAAACTGTTCATATCAAAATCATTTGCTATTGTATCGTCAGAAAATCTGCTTTTCTTTTTTATGGAATATTCGGGTATGAACACAAATGTGCATTGTATTGCTGGCACATGAGCCGGGGTTACCGCCCACGCACGTGGGATGAGGGCTCGCTGTCACGCAGTGGAAGAAGAATATTTCAATATGATACCTTATTGACGATGATGTACAGTTAAAATCATATAAACATGCATAGATTTTCCTTTCATGTAATTATTGTCTGTATATATGGAAAGCGATGTTATGGAAAAGAGCGATTCAGATTTGTCAAATACATATTTGAAAACTATTGGAAAATAATAAGTATGGTCCTTATGAATGAATATAATTAAATGGGGATATTTGTTTCAAACAACTTTTTTAATGTCAGATAATACTCAAATTCAGTGCATGATTTGGTAGGTAGGGTATATAACTGAAAATTTATAGAAATCACTTAAGCTCAGATATATTAAACAATTTGTTATTCGTCATATATGTGATGATGTCGTAATGTAAGCTGAACAAGCAAACATTTAACTCCACGTATATAATGGTGATACAAAACCAAACAGGGACCCGTGTACACATTCAGGCGTACTTTATTTGCCTGCCAAAAATTTTAAATTGTCATTTCATGATGTAAGCTCCACTGTCACCAAGAACGCGTGGTACGATATCATAAATAACATAATTAACAACGTAGAAAGACTCTTAGCTAGAAAGGTAAATGTGAAATACATATATTGTCGAAGTTGTTTCTTTTAGTATACTTGATAGGTTCAATTGTAAATTACTCGTAATAAACTTTATTATAACCATAATAATCTCGATGTTAACTTCTTCTGAACGAGCCAATGCCATTGATTGTTAGTGATTCTTAGACTGGGAGTTTAAATAATGCAACACGATTTCGATTTCGGAAACCACACTTCCTAAGGCCATTAGTTTACGCCAACATTCATAAACCCGACACTTATACATGGTCTAAGATAGTGTCGTATGCGAATTCGCAAACTCCGTCGTGTTCAGCGATCCATAAAATTCATCCAAGTGAATGGAGGCCGGGTTGAAGTCTTCATTGTTTCGTTGAGCGACATATTTTCTAAATTAACAAACAAAATACATGTACGCCTTTGTTTTGAATGTTGTCAGATTTTAACCAAGTTTGGACACTGAAGCGCGTGTGTTTGATATCAAATGGTTGGGCTGTATTATGTAGGACATGAAGTACCCAAATTAGTACACAATAACATTGCATTCTTTTTATGCCCCCGGTAGCGTGGCAAATAGCAGTTGAACTGTCCGTCCGTCCGTCCGGTCCGTCCATCCGATCCGTCCGTCCGTCCGTCTGTCTGTCTGTCTGTCTGTCTGTCCGTCCGTCCGAATACTTTCCGTCTGTCTGTCTATCTGTCTGTCTGTCTGTCTGTCTGTCTGTCTGTCTGTCTGTCTGTCTGTCTGTCTGTCTGTCTGTCTGTCTGTCTGTCTGTCTGTCTGTCTGTCTGTCTGTCTGTCTGTCTGTCTGTCTGTCTGTCTGTCTGTCTGTCTGTCTGCTGCCTGTCTGTCTGTCTGTCTGTCTGTATGTCTGTCTGTCTGTCTGTCTGTCTCTATGTCTGTCCGTCCGTCCGCCCGAAAACTTTAACATTGGCCATAACTTTTGCAATATTGAAGATATCAACTTGATATTTGGCATGCATGTGTATCTCATGGAGCTGCACATTTTTAGTGGTGAAAGGTCAATGTCAAGGTCATCCTTTAAGGTCAAAGGTCAAAAAACTAAATCCAAGGGATGTTACAAGCTTAAAAGGGAGATAATTTCAATTTTATATAATGTGGCAGGTACAGATAATTTTTCAAAGCGGCGCAGTTAGGGGCATTTTGTTTCTGACAAACACATCTCTTGTTCGTTATACGTTTATACTTTCTGAATACTTTTTTGAACAAGAAAGAAGACAGTCTTGTGTAGGAATAGAGATCATACCAAGAAGTATCATTTCGTCTATTCGACTAAGATTTGTTAAAATAGAAAGTTGTAATGTCACTCTTTATAATGTATTAAGATTTGTATAATTCCAACATTTTATCATTAAGATATAATCGGAGACTTGTTAACATAACAAACAGCTTAGATCATTCATACATTAAGGTGTTATATTTTTAAACGTATGAATAAAAAAAATTATTTTAAAACAAAAATTGTGTTTCTGCTCATAACTAGAAAGTTACCTTCGATAGTAGAACGAACCGGCGCCAACAAAGATTGCGATTGTCAAGAGTCCAAAGCCAACGCCGAGTCCAATATTTAACCCTAGCCCTACGAATGAACAAAAAGTTAAGATTTAAATTAATAGGAATAAAACTAAATTTAATAGTCATTATTGCATGAGTTGTAACATATATGTTATTTCAATGTAAAGCGAGCTATTGCAAAATGCCCGACTAAGTAGAGATAGAAATAGAACATCTAATAGTTGCATTACATGAGCAAATCTTACGTTTTAATGTATAGTTGAATACAGATAGTTTTGTATCTGTTAAAATAAGAAAATTGTGCATTTATCGAAGTTGAAATATGACAAAACAATATAATAACTGAAACTTGTTGGAAAATGACTTCACAAATCCATCAAATAAAAAATTCTTCAAATAGATAAGCGTGCGAAACTTGAGAAATGTAATCCTGTGTGTGGGGGGGGATACCTCTCTTAATCAGTTACATATTGTAATAAATGAGTTGTTGAATATAAGTTGTGATATAACAAAAATGAACATTGTGTATCGGTAGTGTACGATAATCCTCCAATGTTTTACTGCAACTTTATACCAGAGGAAGCATCAGAATGTTCATGTTGATCTGCGGAGGAGTTATACGGCGTGATTGTTCCATCCGGAGCGACCGATATTGCCATTGTTATGCAAGAAAACGCTGCGACGGCTGCAAAGAGAACAGAATCGCATGCAAAGCTTGCTGATTAAATAATAAACGCGATTATTTGAATGCAAGAAAAGTGTCATAAATTAGCGGAAATCATCTATTTCTTGGACTTTCGATTTCATTACATCCCAAAATATGTATTCAACCGCATTGACATATACGCTAATATTTGGCATACCGTGGAAAAATAGCGATATTGCAGCCATTTACTTAGGAAAAAGTGAACACGACTACGTTGTCTTGACTGACACTTGCCGAATCAACAACGAAACGTTACTTTAACGCCTGCTGTCGATTTTGTAGTATTTTACTAAAGCACGTAATATCCCAATATAAAATTATTATTTTACATACGCATATATGCAAACGTATAAAATGCACTAGTCCTCATGAAATGATTCAATTAAGTTTCAAAATATGTTTTGTAATTTTTACCAGAGTACATCCATATAATAATGCACTATATTCTACGTAAACATGCACCGCAATAACGACTTTTCCCGAGTGTGCTTTTGGAATTCGTAAACGCATAAACTCCACATATTTTCAACATTTGAGTTTTTCATTTCTTAAGAAATTTCACCACAGAAATAGATCAATGCACAAGTTTACAACTTCTTGTAATTAAAAACATACGTTTGCGTCAACAGATTGTATGGCGTAATTGCAAGCGCAACTTGCTTTGTTTGAATGTCCATTAAAACGTTCTGAAACTTGTCGGAAAACACTTCGAGACGAACTTCAAATATGCTTCAAATGCAATACACCATGGCGCGCAAGAAGCTGCTTTATAATGGTTGACAAACATACCACTACATCATAATGGAGTTGAAGAACGTGAAGCGCAATATTAAAATATAATCAGATACGAATCAAACTATTCCTGTGTTTGATAAATTACACTCACAAAAGCTACGTATTTAGAAGAGATATCGCGATGTCAGTGATTTAGTTTATTTTTAGTATCGGCTGATGAATTAAAAGACTGGTAAAATAAAACGAATTGTATTCATAACTGTCACCAAATCGATTTTGCTGTATAATAAACACAATTCATTGCATCTAAAATCGATTATAATGCATAAGTGGCAGGAAAAGAATCC
>NC_068364.1:90423447-90435465 GCF_020536995.1 Dreissena polymorpha
CGGGATATCATAATTTGAAAATTCTAATGTTAACAAAGATTCTTACCACCTGAAAAGGTCCCGGATTTAACTCGACGCCGGCCATAAAGAGGAGAATACCAATAAAGCCAAAAACGCCAACCATCCGAAGTGTGTCTAGGCCCAAAATAGACCCAGACCTGGCCGTAAAACATCAGATTCTAACTCGGTACGTTCCGATGTCCACCATGATTATAGTACGAAGTGTACAGTGCGACGCTTTAATATACGGATTTTGCAAATCATTTTGCTGAGCTATTTTGACATCAATTGACGTTATTAAATTGAAATAATTACCTGCCTCAACATGAACCAATTGTACTCAATGATACTATTTGTTTTTGAATATCAAAGTGCCTAAAATTCATTTGAATGCCTCAATTTCTTATATAGATTTTGTACTTTGACATATTTTTTGCTTTTTATTCCTTGTAATCTCAACATTGCTCTGCTTATTTTAGCCGAGGCAACTGCCTCGGTGTGCCTCAGCGTGGCTACGACGCTGGGAATATTACATGAATTCATTATTTTGAAATACTCGCGCCACAGTAACAAACTTTGTTTACCGCTATGACGTACATGCACTTGAAACTCTACGTCTCTCGACCATTCTATACATAGATGGTGACGTCACTACGTTATTGTCACCTCTAAACTTAGACGCATCACATTCCCCTGGTTTGGCTGCCGCCAAAGTAGTTCTGCGTATAAATGAAAATGTTAACAATGAAAGAAAACCCGTTTTTAGTGTGTGTTTAAAACGGAATGTTGTTTAAGGAAATGTTATTCAATTATGTTTTAATGTGATTTTGAATCTCTATTAAGTCTGATAGCGATTATCAGAAGCACGATTACCTGACCTACTTTCGCTTTCACTTTTTACTCGTAAAAAAGTGCTACCCACAGATCCTTTCGCGTTAGAACACAGGTCAGTAAGACCGGTGTGTACACAATGGGTCATAACAATATAAACTCTTGAGAGTACATAAAACTATTTAAATTGCGCTATTCTTTATTTGGGTCCATTTGACTACAGTTAAAAGGCTACGCTTGCTTTCTTAGTTTTAAATATGAACTCGTTGAACATTTGTAATGTCCATTATATTTGATGTTTGAATTCTATAGGGGTAACCCCCCATAGCCTTCGATTTTTTGCATTTTCGGGCGTTTAATTTTTTCGAATTTTCATAATGATGTGCAGACACGTGCCTACACTGCCTACGCACAGCTAGGCGCCTGTAGAGGATATTTGTTGGGTTCGTTGGATCATCGATTTTAATTCACGAGTGATCAGAGAAAATAATATTTTCACGAGTGGCGCAGCTCACGAGTATAGGTCCCTGAGTATAATAATATTAATGTTCAATGTCTAATTTCTCTAAAAGCAACAGATATAAGGCGTCTTCTGATTGGCTAACACTCAGGGGTCGTTATAAAACTGTACCTCGAAGTACAATTGTGTACGTTGAAGTACACAAAATGTACTTCGACATACATATTGTACGTAGAAGTACATTTCTCTTTTTACATATTAGGTCTTGTTGATTTTCGGCACAAATGGTACGCCATACTTTGGCATTGTATACACACCGGTCTTATTGACGTCACCATCGATGTATAGAATGGTTACTTTGGGTTAAGGTTACAATATACCAAAAGATTTCCTACACAAATTCAATGTAAAAGCAATAACTTCAACAAAAACTAAAGTCAAACTTTTGCGCATAGAGACCCCCATAACCATACCTTTTCTTAAAGAGCATTCCAAGCCGCAATGATTTAGACAATAAAAAAGGGGGGTCATGCGTTTTGCAAGAAAGAACTCGATGCGAATCAGCGGTCACTGTTTTACAGCCATCAATTTACCGGGTTCGTACCAGTGGATGAGGGTTTCCCGCCATCTGTCAAAGTCTCATGTAGTCTTTAACCTTCAAGCAAATGAGTGAATTTCTGTTAAACATCAATGTTTTCCCTACCACATGCACAAAGAAACATTCTAAAATAAAGTCATGGCAAGTGCCCACACAGAAAATTGTGTCTTCTTATAAATGATGTTCAGGTTTTTAAAGTGTATAGCATTGCACTCCCAAAAGATTTAGTATATTGTAACCTAAAGGAAAAATATGTTCTGAATAAAATGTGTTTTTCTTGCATATTATTATCTTCCTATTTATATTGCACCAATATATTAAGTTTGGCTGGATTATCTGTCCATTTGGCCATTTTAGATCACATTTTCACATGCGGGTGTTTTTGGTCCGAAGAAGGCGATTTAAGGCCTGTTAAAGCTTAAACGTCCCTTTAAGATTTAAAGCTGTTGTGTTCAATATCTGCAACAAAATACCAAAACAAACCATATGGACAGGCACGTGGGGCTTATGCGGGGTGGGGAAAGAATGAACTTGTTAGATATTTTCACTCCAAGCAATTTTGATAATGTCTTTTTTGTGTGTGTTTTTTTTAAATACCCCCAAAAATGTCAATTTCAAAGCAAAAAAATCCAATTTCATCCAAGACAAACAACCAATAAGCAAAAATGAGAGACCAAAGATACTTTGAAGTGTAGAAATCAATAAGCTTCCTATTACTTGTTGTTTCACACTAATAAAAGTGTGAAATCTTGAAAGCGCCTTGTTGCTCGAAGCCCATTTATTAACCATTCGCCAATGATATATTCTAGTATAAAATGCCATGGGTGCCTTTAAACTGCAGCAGATGGTCAATATGCACTGACAGCTGTCATTCAGAGGTTCAAGAGAATACAAAATTTCATATTTCGGGCACAAAATAAGTACTTTTGACTATTTTTATGGTGGCAATCTGGTCAAAATGGGCGTTTATAACTGAGCGAAAGACAAAAATGCTCATTTTGGGGGTTTAGACTGAAAGGAAAGGTTAAAATGAACAAGATACATATATGTTGGAGAGCATTATAAGCTTAGAAATGAAGTTCTATGAAGTAACAGGGGCAGAAAGGCAGCTCAGATCGATGCAGGCTTCCTGAAAGAGGTTCCTAGTACATCTTCTGGGGACACAGCTTCCCGCAGAATTCTCAACACAACAAATATCATTGATCCATGTCACCTTTGTATGCAAAGACAAGCAAATAAAGCCAATACTTCCCTTAAATCACTGAATGAGAGAAGCATGTACCAAATAAAAAACTAAACTGGTTGCTGAAAGTGCCACATTTTGTCAAAAAAGATCCCTCTAAGGTAAAAGATGAAGGGGACACTTGCTACAACAATCCTATGTTTAAGTCGGACGCCACATCCTTTCAAGCCGGGACCATGACTGTAAGCATATTGTGAGAAAACAATACCAAACACAAGCTAATTGTAGGGTTACAAGTAGCATATCAACTCAGATGCACTGCATACATGCTTAGGAACAAGGATAAACCTGTTAAGTGCCAACTTCTGCCGCCAACAAAGCACAAGCTTTACGTGTCAGGACGCGGAACTATCCATACAAACTGCACGGGGAATTGCATGACGGCAAGGGTTTGAGTGACCACAAACCTGATTATGACAGTATTTAACACCTTAAGCATCATAAATATGCTTATTTGCTTGTGTACATGATAATAATTTAGCATTATTACCTGTTTTGCCATCAACAACCCTTGTCCAGTGGCCCTCGGCTTAGTCGCAGACATTCCTCTACCTGAAAAAGTCAAAATTCCCAATAAAAAATAGATAAAAAATGGCAAAAAACATGCTTTTAAGTATTTTTAGTGTATTTCTATGAATAATATGAAGTAATAAACCTTGTTATGTTCATGATTGTACTAAAAATGAAGGCTGCCTCAATAAAGTGTCTGCTCCACTGTCCAAACTGTAAAAATGTCCGCCATTCCATGTCGGTGAAATGGGGCTCTGTTTGAATGTTCATGCTTTATGCACAAGCTATTGTTGCGTTACTGGATCACGGAGTCCCTGGCGTTGAATTCTGACTTCATGTAGCACACTAACGCTACACGGTCAACCAATATGCCTTTGAATTCAAGTCGGAAAGCAATTTAGCCCTTATTTGGGTATATCAGGGTGGGGGGTCAACTTGAAAAACAACTATTCCAGGTCAAATTATCTGAATTCATGCATTTAAGGCACTTATTTTCTTCTCTTTTGTTAAGAAATGACCAAAAATCAGCTTTCCCAGTCATATTTTGCACTTGCAGATGACATTTCATTTTTACCTAAAGCTAGTTTAGGTTACAATATACCAAAAGATTTCCTACACAAATTCAATGTAAAAGCAATAACTTCAACAAAAACTAAAGTCAAACTTTTGCGCATAGAGACCCCCATAACCATACCTTTTCTTAAAGAGCATTCCAAGCCGCAATGATTTAGACAATAAAAAAGGGGGGTCATGCGTTTTGCAAGAAAGAACTCGATGCGAATCAGCGGTCACTGTTTTACAGCCATCAATTTACCGGGTTCGTACCAGTGGATGAGGGTTTCCCGCCATCTGTCAAAGTCTCATGTAGTCTTTAACCTTCAAGCAAATGAGTGAATTTCTGTTAAACATCAATGTTTTCCCTACCACATGCACAAAGAAACATTCTAAAATAAAGTCATGGCAAGTGCCCACACAGAAAATTGTGTCTTCTTATAAATGATGTTCAGGTTTTTAAAGTGTATAGCATTGCACTCCCAAAAGATTTAGTATATTGTAACCTAAAGGAAAAATATGTTCTGAATAAAATGTGTTTTTCTTGCATATTATTATCTTCCTATTTATATTGCACCAATATATTAAGTTTGGCTGGATTATCTGTCCATTTGGCCATTTTAGATCACATTTTCACATGCGGGTGTTTTTGGTCCGAAGAAGGCGATTTAAGGCCTGTTAAAGCTTAAACGTCCCTTTAAGATTTAAAGCTGTTGTGTTCAATATCTGCAACAAAATACCAAAACAAACCATATGGACAGGCACGTGGGGCTTATGCGGGGTGGGGAAAGAATGAACTTGTTAGATATTTTCACTCCAAGCAATTTTGATAATGTCTTTTTTGTGTGTGTTTTTTTTAAATACCCCCAAAAATGTCAATTTCAAAGCAAAAAAATCCAATTTCATCCAAGACAAACAACCAATAAGCAAAAATGAGAGACCAAAGATACTTTGAAGTGTAGAAATCAATAAGCTTCCTATTACTTGTTGTTTCACACTAATAAAAGTGTGAAATCTTGAAAGCGCCTTGTTGCTCGAAGCCCATTTATTAACCATTCGCCAATGATATATTCTAGTATAAAATGCCATGGGTGCCTTTAAACTGCAGCAGATGGTCAATATGCACTGACAGCTGTCATTCAGAGGTTCAAGAGAATACAAAATTTCATATTTCGGGCACAAAATAAGTACTTTTGACTATTTTTATGGTGGCAATCTGGTCAAAATGGGCGTTTATAACTGAGCGAAAGACAAAAATGCTCATTTTGGGGGTTTAGACTGAAAGGAAAGGTTAAAATGAACAAGATACATATATGTTGGAGAGCATTATAAGCTTAGAAATGAAGTTCTATGAAGTAACAGGGGCAGAAAGGCAGCTCAGATCGATGCAGGCTTCCTGAAAGAGGTTCCTAGTACATCTTCTGGGGACACAGCTTCCCGCAGAATTCTCAACACAACAAATATCATTGATCCATGTCACCTTTGTATGCAAAGACAAGCAAATAAAGCCAATACTTCCCTTAAATCACTGAATGAGAGAAGCATGTACCAAATAAAAAACTAAACTGGTTGCTGAAAGTGCCACATTTTGTCAAAAAAGATCCCTCTAAGGTAAAAGATGAAGGGGACACTTGCTACAACAATCCTATGTTTAAGTCGGACGCCACATCCTTTCAAGCCGGGACCATGACTGTAAGCATATTGTGAGAAAACAATACCAAACACAAGCTAATTGTAGGGTTACAAGTAGCATATCAACTCAGATGCACTGCATACATGCTTAGGAACAAGGATAAACCTGTTAAGTGCCAACTTCTGCCGCCAACAAAGCACAAGCTTTACGTGTCAGGACGCGGAACTATCCATACAAACTGCACGGGGAATTGCATGACGGCAAGGGTTTGAGTGACCACAAACCTGATTATGACAGTATTTAACACCTTAAGCATCATAAATATGCTTATTTGCTTGTGTACATGATAATAATTTAGCATTATTACCTGTTTTGCCATCAACAACCCTTGTCCAGTGGCCCTCGGCTTAGTCGCAGACATTCCTCTACCTGAAAAAGTCAAAATTCCCAATAAAAAATAGATAAAAAATGGCAAAAAACATGCTTTTAAGTATTTTTAGTGTATTTCTATGAATAATATGAAGTAATAAACCTTGTTATGTTCATGATTGTACTAAAAATGAAGGCTGCCTCAATAAAGTGTCTGCTCCACTGTCCAAACTGTAAAAATGTCCGCCATTCCATGTCGGTGAAATGGGGCTCTGTTTGAATGTTCATGCTTTATGCACAAGCTATTGTTGCGTTACTGGATCACGGAGTCCCTGGCGTTGAATTCTGACTTCATGTAGCACACTAACGCTACACGGTCAACCAATATGCCTTTGAATTCAAGTCGGAAAGCAATTTAGCCCTTATTTGGGTATATCAGGGTGGGGGGTCAACTTGAAAAACAACTATTCCAGGTCAAATTATCTGAATTCATGCATTTAAGGCACTTATTTTCTTCTCTTTTGTTAAGAAATGACCAAAAATCAGCTTTCCCAGTCATATTTTGCACTTGCAGATGACATTTCATTTTTACCTAAAGCTAGTTTAGGTTACAATATACCAAAAGATTTCCTACACAAATTCAATGTAAAAGCAATAACTTCAACAAAAACTAAAGTCAAACTTTTGCGCATAGAGACCCCCATAACCATACCTTTTCTTAAAGAGCATTCCAAGCCGCAATGATTTAGACAATAAAAAAGGGGGGTCATGCGTTTTGCAAGAAAGAACTCGATGCGAATCAGCGGTCACTGTTTTACAGCCATCAATTTACCGGGTTCGTACCAGTGGATGAGGGTTTCCCGCCATCTGTCAAAGTCTCATGTAGTCTTTAACCTTCAAGCAAATGAGTGAATTTCTGTTAAACATCAATGTTTTCCCTACCACATGCACAAAGAAACATTCTAAAATAAAGTCATGGCAAGTGCCCACACAGAAAATTGTGTCTTCTTATAAATGATGTTCAGGTTTTTAAAGTGTATAGCATTGCACTCCCAAAAGATTTAGTATATTGTAACCTAAAGGAAAAATATGTTCTGAATAAAATGTGTTTTTCTTGCATATTATTATCTTCCTATTTATATTGCACCAATATATTAAGTTTGGCTGGATTATCTGTCCATTTGGCCATTTTAGATCACATTTTCACATGCGGGTGTTTTTGGTCCGAAGAAGGCGATTTAAGGCCTGTTAAAGCTTAAACGTCCCTTTAAGATTTAAAGCTGTTGTGTTCAATATCTGCAACAAAATACCAAAACAAACCATATGGACAGGCACGTGGGGCTTATGCGGGGTGGGGAAAGAATGAACTTGTTAGATATTTTCACTCCAAGCAATTTTGATAATGTCTTTTTTGTGTGTGTTTTTTTTAAATACCCCCAAAAATGTCAATTTCAAAGCAAAAAAATCCAATTTCATCCAAGACAAACAACCAATAAGCAAAAATGAGAGACCAAAGATACTTTGAAGTGTAGAAATCAATAAGCTTCCTATTACTTGTTGTTTCACACTAATAAAAGTGTGAAATCTTGAAAGCGCCTTGTTGCTCGAAGCCCATTTATTAACCATTCGCCAATGATATATTCTAGTATAAAATGCCATGGGTGCCTTTAAACTGCAGCAGATGGTCAATATGCACTGACAGCTGTCATTCAGAGGTTCAAGAGAATACAAAATTTCATATTTCGGGCACAAAATAAGTACTTTTGACTATTTTTATGGTGGCAATCTGGTCAAAATGGGCGTTTATAACTGAGCGAAAGACAAAAATGCTCATTTTGGGGGTTTAGACTGAAAGGAAAGGTTAAAATGAACAAGATACATATATGTTGGAGAGCATTATAAGCTTAGAAATGAAGTTCTATGAAGTAACAGGGGCAGAAAGGCAGCTCAGATCGATGCAGGCTTCCTGAAAGAGGTTCCTAGTACATCTTCTGGGGACACAGCTTCCCGCAGAATTCTCAACACAACAAATATCATTGATCCATGTCACCTTTGTATGCAAAGACAAGCAAATAAAGCCAATACTTCCCTTAAATCACTGAATGAGAGAAGCATGTACCAAATAAAAAACTAAACTGGTTGCTGAAAGTGCCACATTTTGTCAAAAAAGATCCCTCTAAGGTAAAAGATGAAGGGGACACTTGCTACAACAATCCTATGTTTAAGTCGGACGCCACATCCTTTCAAGCCGGGACCATGACTGTAAGCATATTGTGAGAAAACAATACCAAACACAAGCTAATTGTAGGGTTACAAGTAGCATATCAACTCAGATGCACTGCATACATGCTTAGGAACAAGGATAAACCTGTTAAGTGCCAACTTCTGCCGCCAACAAAGCACAAGCTTTACGTGTCAGGACGCGGAACTATCCATACAAACTGCACGGGGAATTGCATGACGGCAAGGGTTTGAGTGACCACAAACCTGATTATGACAGTATTTAACACCTTAAGCATCATAAATATGCTTATTTGCTTGTGTACATGATAATAATTTAGCATTATTACCTGTTTTGCCATCAACAACCCTTGTCCAGTGGCCCTCGGCTTAGTCGCAGACATTCCTCTACCTGAAAAAGTCAAAATTCCCAATAAAAAATAGATAAAAAATGGCAAAAAACATGCTTTTAAGTATTTTTAGTGTATTTCTATGAATAATATGAAGTAATAAACCTTGTTATGTTCATGATTGTACTAAAAATGAAGGCTGCCTCAATAAAGTGTCTGCTCCACTGTCCAAACTGTAAAAATGTCCGCCATTCCATGTCGGTGAAATGGGGCTCTGTTTGAATGTTCATGCTTTATGCACAAGCTATTGTTGCGTTACTGGATCACGGAGTCCCTGGCGTTGAATTCTGACTTCATGTAGCACACTAACGCTACACGGTCAACCAATATGCCTTTGAATTCAAGTCGGAAAGCAATTTAGCCCTTATTTGGGTATATCAGGGTGGGGGGTCAACTTGAAAAACAACTATTCCAGGTCAAATTATCTGAATTCATGCATTTAAGGCACTTATTTTCTTCTCTTTTGTTAAGAAATGACCAAAAATCAGCTTTCCCAGTCATATTTTGCACTTGCAGATGACATTTCATTTTTACCTAAAGCTAGTTTAGGTTACAATATACCAAAAGATTTCCTACACAAATTCAATGTAAAAGCAATAACTTCAACAAAAACTAAAGTCAAACTTTTGCGCATAGAGACCCCCATAACCATACCTTTTCTTAAAGAGCATTCCAAGCCGCAATGATTTAGACAATAAAAAAGGGGGGTCATGCGTTTTGCAAGAAAGAACTCGATGCGAATCAGCGGTCACTGTTTTACAGCCATCAATTTACCGGGTTCGTACCAGTGGATGAGGGTTTCCCGCCATCTGTCAAAGTCTCATGTAGTCTTTAACCTTCAAGCAAATGAGTGAATTTCTGTTAAACATCAATGTTTTCCCTACCACATGCACAAAGAAACATTCTAAAATAAAGTCATGGCAAGTGCCCACACAGAAAATTGTGTCTTCTTATAAATGATGTTCAGGTTTTTAAAGTGTATAGCATTGCACTCCCAAAAGATTTAGTATATTGTAACCTAAAGGAAAAATATGTTCTGAATAAAATGTGTTTTTCTTGCATATTATTATCTTCCTATTTATATTGCACCAATATATTAAGTTTGGCTGGATTATCTGTCCATTTGGCCATTTTAGATCACATTTTCACATGCGGGTGTTTTTGGTCCGAAGAAGGCGATTTAAGGCCTGTTAAAGCTTAAACGTCCCTTTAAGATTTAAAGCTGTTGTGTTCAATATCTGCAACAAAATACCAAAACAAACCATATGGACAGGCACGTGGGGCTTATGCGGGGTGGGGGAAAGAATGAACTTGTTAGATATTTTCACTCCAAGCAATTTTGATAATGTCTTTTTTGTGTGTGTTTTTTTTAAATACCCCCAAAAATGTCAATTTCAAAGCAAAAAAATCCAATTTCATCCAAGACAAACAACCAATAAGCAAAAATGAGAGACCAAAGATACTTTGAAGTGTAGAAATCAATAAGCTTCCTATTACTTGTTGTTTCACACTAATAAAAGTGTGAAATCTTGAAAGCGCCTTGTTGCTCGAAGCCCATTTATTAACCATTCGCCAATGATATATTCTAGTATAAAATGCCATGGGTGCCTTTAAACTGCAGCAGATGGTCAATATGCACTGACAGCTGTCATTCAGAGGTTCAAGAGAATACAAAATTTCATATTTCGGGCACAAAATAAGTACTTTTGACTATTTTTATGGTGGCAATCTGGTCAAAATGGGCGTTTATAACTGAGCGAAAGACAAAAATGCTCATTTTGGGGGTTTAGACTGAAAGGAAAGGTTAAAATGAACAAGATACATATATGTTGGAGAGCATTATAAGCTTAGAAATGAAGTTCTATGAAGTAACAGGGGCAGAAAGGCAGCTCAGATCGATGCAGGCTTCCTGAAAGAGGTTCCTAGTACATCTTCTGGGGACACAGCTTCCCGCAGAATTCTCAACACAACAAATATCATTGATCCATGTCACCTTTGTATGCAAAGACAAGCAAATAAAGCCAATACTTCCCTTAAATCACTGAATGAGAGAAGCATGTACCAAATAAAAACTAAACTGGTTGCTGAAAGTGCCACATTTTGTCAAAAAAGATCCCTCTAAGGTAAAAGATGAAGGGGACACTTGCTACAACAATCCTATGTTTAAGTCGGACGCCACATCCTTTCAAGCCGGGACCATGACTGTAAGCATATTGTGAGAAAACAATACCAACACAAGCTAATTGTAGGGTTACAAGTAGCATATCAACTCAGATGCACTGCATACAGCTTAGGAACAAGGATAAACCTGTTAAGTGCCAACTTCTGCCGCCAACAAAGCACAAGCTTACGTGTCAGGACGCGGAACTATCCATACAAACTGCACGGGTGAATGGCATGACGGCAAGGGTTTGAGTGACCACAAACCTGATTATGACAGTATTTAACACTTAAGCATCATAAATATGCTTATTTGCTTGTGTACATGATAATAATTTAGCATTATTACCTGTTTGCCATCAACAACCCTTGTCCAGTGGCCCTCGGCTTAGTCGCAGACATTCCTCTACCTGAAAAGTCAAAATTCCCAATAAAAAATAGATTAAAAAATGGCAAAAACATGTTTTAAGTATTTTTAGTGTCTTTCTATGAATAATATGAAGTAATAACCTTGTTATGTTCATGATTGTACTAAAATGAAGGCTGCCTCAATAAAGTGTCTGCTCCACTGTCCAAACTGTAAAAATGTCCGCCATTCCATGTCGGTGAAATGGGGCTCTTTTGAATGTTCATGCTTTATGCACAAGCTATTGTTGCGTTACTGGATCACGGAGTCCCTGGCGTTGAATTCTGACTTCCATTAGCACACTAACGCTACACGTCAACCAAATGCCTTTGAATTCAAGTCGGAAAGCATTTAGCCCTTATTTGGGTATATCAGGTGTGGGGGGTCAACTTGAAAAACACTATTCCAGGTCAATTATCTGAATTCATGCATTTAAGGCACTTATTTTCTTCTCTTTGTTAAGAAATGACAAAAACATCTTCCCCGTCATATTGCACTTGCAGATGACATTTCATTTTTACCTAAACTAGTTTAGGTTACAATATACCAAAAGATTTCCTACACAAATTCAATTTAAAGCAATAACTTCAACAAAACTAAAGTCAAACTTTTGCGCATAGAGACCC
>NC_068364.1:90435565-90528778 GCF_020536995.1 Dreissena polymorpha
TCATATATGAGACTCAACAATATGACTTATATGAAATCTGAAAATTAGTGTCAACATGTTTATTTCTTATATGGGACCCTACAATTTTTATAACTGATAAGAGGCCCAACAATGTTTATAACATGTATTTTGGCAGAGGAAGAAGTATTGCAATATTGCAATATCATCTGTTTACCACCACTGTTTCCCTTTGAAAGAAAGGAAGTATCTGAAGAGAAGGGGAATGGGAAGCTTGGTATTAGTTTATAGCCGTGTGGATACATAATTATGGCTGAATGTTACTGCTTCTGTTACTGATTATCATAAAGCTTTAAAGCAACAATCAATATTCCATTAAAAATTTCCTCTGTATTTTGGCAAAGAAATATTAATCTTAGTCTTTTACAGATGACACAGAGGGAAAGTTTTGAAAAAAAATCGGTTAAAAAATAATACAATATAAGAAGTGAAACTCCAGCTGCTGGAGCAGTATTGAATTTTCATTAAAAACAATTAGTAGGTCCTTTATTTAAGGCAAGTGACCGATTGCCCAAACAGTACAAAACAGCACAATACAGCACAATACAAACCAACATAAACACAAAATATGAATAAAGCTGGGGTCACCGCCTTGGAACGGTCAATGCAAAGCATTGGGGGTTTAAACCTGGTTATAGAGCGCTCAACCTCACACTTGGCCCAGCAATATTCATAATACATTTAAGTGTAAATAAAATTTAACGTCATAGCATTGTTACTCAAGTTAAACAATAATAAAAGGGAATTAAAACGCATTCAATTTAATTGCTATTTAATTACTCAATTGCATTGAAGATACAAGAGTAACAGAATTACAACTTTTTGACGAACGATCAAATAAAACTATTAACAATTGTCAACTACATTCCTTCTTTATAGAAAAGATTTGAGAATACAGAATCATAGAGTTAATATCTCAGATAATCATCGCGCAAATACAGGAAGAAGCAGCAATAATGGGTGTAAAAATTCCATATTACATAGCTTGGTTGTTTATGTGACTGCTAAACAAATTACAAGGCATTTTTCCTGAACAATTCCAGGGAACAGTTAAGCATTTGAAACTTGAAATGTTTTATTTTATTCATAAACCCATGTGGGACAGACAGACACAGTGATTGCAGTATAGCTCCAATCACTTGTGGTAGGGGAAAGCCATATAAAAAGCTACAGCTTTTAAGTGGAGCAAATAATGGTTATTACATGTAATTAACCTTCGGTTTATGACAATTTATTGCAATTTTTCCCCAAAAGTGCCCGTCACATGGTATTTTCCCCTTTTGAAAGGTAAGGCCGTATCCCAGAGTCAATTGTTTGTTTGCTTAAAGGATTTGATGCCCATTTTATTTGTTCAAACATATAAAGGCAAAAACATGTAGTGCCAGCTGAAATTGAAATTAACAAACAAGATTAAATGACTTAAGGTCAAGGCTACAAAGAGGAATCTTAAATGATGCACAGTACCAACTCCAGGGATTTTCTTAACTCTTTCAGTGCTGGAACCGAATTTTGAAGGCCTTTGCAAACAGTTTGGATCCAGATGAGACGCCACAGAATGTGGCGTCTCATCAGGATCCAAACTGTTTGCTATTCTTATAGTATTCTTTGAAAAAATTCAAAGAAAACGCTAATTTGAGAAATTCAGCAGACAACATTTTAGCAGACGACAAATTTCCCAGCATGCAAAGGTTTAAGAACTTGACTTCCACTTGCACAGATCCTAGGCCCAAGCGTTCTTGAGTTATCATCCGGAAACCACCTGGTGGACGGACCGACAGACCGACATGTGCAAAGCAATATACCCCCTCTTCTTTGAAGGGGGGCATAAAAATCAGTTACTTGTTTTATTTCTGCATAAACAAACTGTTGAGTGAAACATCTATCAGACATGAAAATCATGCAAGATTAATACATGGCTCTATATCTAACATAAATGATATTTAAATTTTCATAATATTTAATGATTAATCAAATAACTGTAGAGAATGAAATTTTGAAAGGCCTTATTACTCACTTAATGTCATAAAGACTAGTCACTTTAGGGAGAAGTTCTGCAAAATCTCAAACAGAAGAAGGAATAACGTTGGTCCAGTTCTTTAAGATTAATATTAAATTGTGTTTTGGAAACAGTCAATCTTTAGAAAATTGAAAACAGTTTAGACAAATGATCGTTGTTGGCAATGTTATTGAAACGACCATACTATTGACTGCTAGCCGCTGACAATCGAACTGGACGGGGCTTTATAATCAATAATCGAGGTGACTGCCAACAGCTGTTGTGTTGGAATGTATTTGAAACTCTGACCTTTGGGCAAAAGAATTTGGTTGAATTTAGATTGATCAGGTTTAATGCCTTCTTGAACCCAAATTAAGGTCATTTTGCAAGTGGTCAGGACATGAACCAGCTTTCCTACTTCTTGTGACCAGTATTAGCCAACCACAAGTGACCCACTTCTTCCCAACTTGATTCAGAGGTTGGGGAAGAATGACCTACAAATACAATGTTACAATGTTCGGGAACCAATCTCTATGAAGAAACTTTATCCTACCCCCAGATTCAAACCTAAAAATTGACAGTCTGGCGCTCTATCAACTGAGCCATCAACTCAGCTAGCTGGGCAGGCCCAAAACATTTTGGATTAAAAAAATCAATGCACAGAAAGCAGAAAGCATACTTCATTTTTAGCATATGATCATATAACCGGACATTACCTAACTTTTGGTTCCTAAACATCAGTAAATTACAGACTGCGCATTGCGATAAATAGTTGATATTTTAGATGATATTTAATATATAGCATCTTCAAGGTCTGTTCTTTAAAACGCACTGATTGAGTCGTAATGGGAAAGACTCTTTGTCAAACATTTCGGTATGTTTTGCTGACATTTATATACAATTTTGTTGATTTCTGTCTCGTTTCCAAATCGAGGTTAAACATTGTTCGCGGCCACATGCTAGTATAACTATGTTGGCAAGCAAGAAGTTTAAGCATTAATTTTAAGGCCATTTAGTAGTCCTGCCTGCAAAAGTCCATTTCAGTTTTGATTCGTGTTTAAAGATTTTGCAGCACCTTAAATGAAATAAAGAATAAGGACAATAACAGATCAAGCGTGATAATATGCGTATTGCTAATATATTATATTAAAATATATGAAAATCTTGTTGATTCTTACAATAAATGACATCAATCTTATAGTTTTATTTATGATCCATGTTTAATATCGATGATTATATATGATTCAAATAATTTCATGGTTTTTAACACGCCCATATCTTTCTGATCTATTTAGGATTTTCATCAGATATTTCACACAAGAATACAAGATCACATATAGAAAACAATCAATAACAATAACAAAAACATGAATATTATTTATAACTGGCAATATAACTTGGTCCTTGTAAACAACAAAGTTCATGTTTCGACAGTTTAAATAATATGTTAAATGCCCCCCTCCTTGAGTGGTTTTGATCATGTGATCCGTTATAGCTACAACTGATCCGTTAATGCATGAATTCTGCGGCGAAAAAAAGGTAACACAAATACATTTTGGATTTGACAAGGCGGACAGTCGCTCCAACATTATTTTGCCAACCCGGCTAACATCTATAATTAACAGACAATTAAATTTGCCAACTTGTTAACAGAAAGCCAATTTAACATGAGCGGATCAATGTGATTTAAATAAATCAATTTACTTATTAAGAAACTATGTTACAGTTGGTCGATTCTTTAAATGTAATTTAGCAATCTGTGAAAACAATATGTATATATTGTAATGTCAATATTACGCCAATAATTTACTACCAACATGGAACTTCTAACAAACAAACGCAGTCAGTCTGTGCTATGCTTAGAGGGTCACTCGTACTCAAAGAAGCACATGTCTAAGTCAACCATATGATGGTTATGCAGTAAATCGAACATGTCTGTACAGTCGAATTTGCCTGCATGTTGCATTTTATGAATTTCGTCTTCAATGTATAATTTTTCTGGTATAACATTCTATCAATATATAACAATTTAATTCTTTGCTATTATATAAATATAATCGGTGATAAAACGCGTAAGAAAGAAGACGGTGAGCCACTGACAGACACAAAAGACCTTTTGTTTGGATGTTTTTTCGTTTGTGTATTTTGTGTATATATATGTTTATAAATGTCATATAAATGTCATATCATAAAAACAAATGAAATTAAGAACAACATATTTGCGGTTTTTATGTTTATCCCATTCGCAAAATGGCACTTACATGTATTCCAATAAATGTAATGTAGGAAATGTAATGTTTTGAATTGGCTAACTGTCAACAAGTTGGCAAAATTAATTGTCGGTTAATTATAGGTGTAAGTCTTTGATAGGCATATAGAACGTTTTGCCGTTGAATAAAAATAATGTAGGAGCGACTGTCCGGGTTGACAAAATAATGTAGAAGCGATTGTCCGAGTTGGCAAAATAATATAGGAGCTACTGTCCGCCCTATCAAAACATTGTAGGAGCGAATGTCCGCCCTGTCAAATTTAGCGTTAGCTAAAGAAACTTCAGCGTACAGTTTATATAGTATTGACATATCTGTACGCTGAAGTCAACCCTGTATCGAAAGTCAACCAGAGTGGTGACAGATTTATGTCACGCTATAAATCAAAGACAGTATGTTTTCTTGGATACATTCCTTCATATATTGGTGAATGAATATAAATTACTGCATCGGGGCATATTTTAAGATTCAAATGTTTCAAATGCATCTTACAATAGATGAAAATAACTCTCATCAGCCTGAAAGTCATAATTTTGCACCATTGTCGCTTTGTCATGTGACGAGTTTTCATTTGGATACTTTCGGATCGACCTTGACATTTTTTGCTGGAATTGTAAACATTACTTTCGTTTTCTGAAATCTATTATTTGTGATTAACAAGTTACGTCTGGTGGATTTAAACACTGATTTCAAAGTGAATTTGGTAATTTTGAATATTTTGTACATTGATTTTGTATTTACACTACAATTTGTTTACAAAACAAGCAAGAATAATTATAAAAAAAAAACGGGAAATGTCTTTCTGAATTTGTAAACAATTGAGCACATGGTTTGTTACTAAAAATAGAAATAACATCATATGACCGTGAAATCTCGGGAGATTCGCATTTCAATCATGTGTGTCACGTCACTGTTTTTCTCGATAGACCAGTTGAATGTTATTGTTTACATTCGGGATTTTCCGCGCATGCGCACTGGCTGGTTGGCAAAAAACACTGGTTACAGTAACGTAAAACATGTATACATGTCGTTTGTTTAGTCAATAAAACGATACAAAAATCCGAAATAAACATAAAAACTCTTAAATAATAGTGCAAAAATATAATATTTAGTACCAATAAATGTATTTTCATAAATATAATTACCTCTGTATAAAAATACATATTAATAATATTAATACATCAGACTAAAAACTGGCAATCCAACAAAACAAAACAATAAATATTCTTTCATATTTTTTGTGATTGTAAGATTTTGGTAAATTATATTTCAAAGATAATAACACATACATTAATTTGATTATAATTATAAGTGGTGCAGATATTGTTATTGTTCATAAGCGAACGAAGGTGCAAGAGGGGCATTTAATCAATTATAAAACGAAGCCCTAAAAGCGGAATACATTACAATTAATAAACATTGTAGTAATTTTATTTTACATGGAATGAATTACCGTTTCGTTTCCATCGAATGACAATATCATAAAGTTTAGCATACATATGAAAAACAAGAACTGCATATTAAGCAAATTAAACTGTCTTTGCATGCACTCTCTTTACTGGTGGTAAGGAGTGATAACAATCTAGCATTTTATGATAAATATATCTATATATTAATTTATTTTACGCAAGTATTTTTTACCCTTTTGTTGTTTGCTTGTTTTCATGTCATTTCATACACTACAGAAACGTACAATCTTAACATGAATAGCCGAGTTTACATTTGCCGGTACTCGTTAAATACGTTAATTGTGTAGCAATGAAATTGCACAATATTTTTAATTTATAGTTATTAACACTCTATTATTATGATTAAACAGGCTAATATATACATACACTAATTCCTGTTAATCCATTTCGGACAAATATCTTCATTTTTTAATATGTTCAAATATTTTATTAAAGCAACTGTTTCGTATTTTGGCTTTACAATTTTGCTTAGATGATCGCTCAATATGCCAAGAGATGACATGGAGGTATCATAAATGATGTTTAATGACCAGACACTTGTATGCCACATGTGGTTTATGCAGTGGCCAAGAATAGGTCCCTGGATTTATCACACCATGTGTTCTTTGTAATTGTTTGGACAGTATCCGATCATAACGAGATAATCGCTTTATGATGAACAAAAGTGCAATAAAACACCGGGTTAAAAACGCTGAAACAAAGAGTGTCAAAATTGGTGTGAATAATTAAATAAAAACAATTACATTTATCAAGAGAATTTATTTAATGTGTAACAAGGCAAGTTTTTACAGGCATGTTCAAATCAGTTACTATATGTTGCGTACATAAAGTCGATCTATTTGCTGTTTGTTTACATCCTTATTTTTGTTCGTTCATTAAATTTGTTTTATTCTGAAAAAATTTCAATATCAGAGAATTTTTTATCTAAAAAATGGTCGCGAAGATGTGCCAAGTAGAGATTTTTATGGTAACTGCATACCGTGCTCGTATATTGTGTTCCACTCCAGATTTCGTTTATAGTAAAAACAAATAATAACAACAATATAATCGTTCCAAAAATGCATTTCCTTGCACGCTTATGTTTAATTCAGACATAGTTAGTAAAATTATATTTGATATAGTGCATGATTATCAATAAAAACGATTATTATTTCAACTTTCTCTATAAGCGCTTATATGAATTTCACCTCTTTTTGCCAACCAGTGGGCGGAGTGTAATATTTGCAGGTGCGCGTGACTTCACTCGTCAACTGGTCTATATGTTAGAGCAGAAAAGATAAATGTTAAATGTTTAAGATAGTATTTTGTAAAAAAACATATCAGTTAAATGTGAAAAATGTCAATCTTTCCAATAAAGACATAAAGTAGCTGATTTGGGCCAATAACTGCTTTTACAAGCTGTTTTGGAGCGGTCTTTGTTAACTGTCAACTTTTCGTATATTCCTGGTTGACTTTCCTACTGGGGTTGGTCCATAACTTTAATGTTGCGCCATTCAAAATTCATAGAAAGCGAATTTTAAAGTTATTGAAGCCAGAACTAATTTAGCGTAGGAGCGATTGTTTGTGGGAGCGTTTGTCTGGAAACCTTATCAAACTGATGTAAAAGAAGTCTTAAACCATTTATTGCTTTTCCCCAGAACAACTTTATTACGCTACTGATCCGGTAATAGTAACATGACTGTACCACTAAGGCTAGTCCAACTGTCTTGTGTGGTTAAAGATTCTGTTCTTTTATAATTTATTTCCCCAGTCTAACCATTGCAGTCAGCCTAAAACATATATTGAACTTGTATCGCATGGAAATGATCTGATGCTACAATCATGCTTGCTTTCATGAATGTCACTATATCTGCATTAAATGCAGATTATAGGTTACATTTGTTTGTTTGCGGTAACAAGGTTGTCACCTAAATTCGTGCCACGGCTTTACATGTTTGAAATATGTTTTCATTGTCAGCAAACGTTTCAGAAACTGTGTCCTAATTATTGGTTGCAGTTTCAGTTTAAATTCAGTCATTTGCAGAATAATTTTAATAACCAAAAATATAAATAAACCTAATAAATATTATCGCCACTTACCTTTTTAAGTTTAACCGCGAAAATTGGCAATTTTTATTACAGAGTTGTCGGGCGCCGAGTTGTCGTTCGTTGCTATGCTGGTTCCCGGTAAATCACTGCGCCGAGGTTGGTCAATCTCATACGCAGTGGCCTCCCTTATTCTAGAAAAAGACATTAATGATTGGCGAATGCCCAAGGGAAGTAACTGCTGTGTGGAGTTTGACCTAATGTGTGCTAATGGGAGATATAGGCCCGACAATTCGAGTAAAATTACACATGCAAATTTGAATTTAAAAATAGTCATGAGTATGTTAAGCAGCCTTTTTTTAAGTGGGTCTTCAACTGTCGGGTCCAAGTGCCCGATAATCGACTTTGGGACCCGACAATCGACTAAAGACCCAACAATACGGCCGTAAAATGGACGTTTGACCCACCATTTTACCCAATCTGAAACTATATATATATATATGTATATATATATATATATATATATATATATATATATATATTCATTACTCTCGCTACTTATAGCCATGTTTATGCATAATAATGTTATGAGTGTTCTCGTGTTTTGTGCATTTTATTTTCACATTAATGATTTCTGTGTCAAATAATGATCGTGAGCGAAATCGTTTTTAAAGGGGCCTTTTCACAGATTTTGGCATGTTTTGATGTTTGTCATTTACTGTTTTCTATTGATAAATGTAAACATTTGCTATAAAAAGCTTCAGTGAAAAATCAAGAATAAAATTACAAAAAGTAACCCTCAACAGGGCTCGAACCCCTGACCCCTGGAGTCCTAGAGTAGAAAGTCTACCACTTAGACCCCTCGACCATCCTTCCGCATACAATTCGAGATGTATTTTATACTATATATAAGCAATCATCGTAGTTTTACAAAATATAACGACAACAATAGAACTCTCCAACTTATTCAATCGTTTCGCGTTGCAACGCTTTATAATTTTCAGGTTTTTAAATAATGGCTATATTAGAGCATGGTTAATGTTCAGTATTACTGTTTCCTCACAAATATCATAACTAAATCGAAAATGTGAGAATCCGAAAGAACTTTTTTAAATTTTGTCAATTAACCAAAACTCGAAAAGGCCCCTTTAAAGGCGTAAAGAGACAAGACAGCGAAACGTTGTCTTTTCATAACTTATTCGACGTCTTTTTTGTCGTCAATTTAAAGTTTGCCTCTGCGCACATATGTACACATAAATTATATATTGGGCAACTAGAAACGACAATTATTCTGTTCGAAATCGTCTTTCAATGAAATTCATTCCTTTCCGATTACTTACACGTTACTTAATTTTCTTCGGATAGTGTCTACTCATTTATATACTATAGAATGTAGTGACTTGTTAGTTGAGTATGACAAAACGTGAAAAATAATATATTACAGTACACATAAAATTATTTGACCTATTATACTTAATTTTTGCCAGAAATGTTTTCTTTTCGCAATATCAGTGTTATCCACTTTTAAAAACGACTTTGTTTTATTTTGTTCATAAGTTTGCTTCATTATATGTTACATGTAAACACCATTTCATCCCTCCGTGAGATTTAATGTATATTACCATTCCTTTAAAGTGCTCCGCAGTATGTAACAAAAACAAACGACACAAAATTTATGTGTAAAGATTTTTTCAACTTCGTACATTGTTAATTGGTGCTATTTAATGAAATCATTATCATCCGAAATGAATTTTTTTTACGTGAAATGAAAAAACTCCCACTCAAGTTTATTCCTGTTAAAATGTTATTTTTTAATGATCGACTGAATACACTTCATAACACTATCGTGTTGTTTCACTATATTTTTAACCCATTTATGCCTAGCGTCTAGAAAAAAAGGCATTGGCAAACAGCGTCGACCAAGATGAGACGCCACATGATGCGGCGTCTTATCAGGGTCTGCGCTGTTTGCTTAAAGGAATTTCTGTAAAAATATTCTAAATATAGAAACGAATATGCTAGACTTGCCTTATTTTGGAAATAAATTGATCCATTTTAGAAGGCTGGGAGAGTCCACTAGGCATAAATGGGTTAATTGAATGCTATTGTTGGGTTTTTAAAGAGCACGATATCAAATTATTCGAGTAATCAGCAGTTTTGTGTTTTATTTCGTGTATTGTTCATGAAATCTCACTTAAAGTCGTCATTCAAAAAATGTTCATGTTTCAATTAAATCAGGAGACCCTTTTGTGTGTTTTTAATACAATAGTTAGACTACTATTTTGAAAATTATTTCAGTTGAGTAAAAATTCGAGGAACTAAAACCTGAAAAATGGTCTAAACAGCTAAAATAGTTAAAATGTAGTGGCTTTTAACCTACATAAACTGTAACAAATAGTGGCTTTGACCTATAATAACACTGCGGTCATTTTATTGTTTGTTTAGAGTGATCTTATATGCATTGTTTGTTTAGAGTGATCTTACATGCAATTGTATATATGCGAACAATATTTGATTATTATTATGATCAAATGTCTTATAAATCTAATTAAATCAAATTATTCCAGAAATCAGCAGTTTTGTGTGTGATTTTATTCATTTCCACCCAAAATCACTAATAGATGTTGATACAAAAGTCGTTGTTAGAATGAAACAAGGAGGCCATATGCGTGTTTTTAAAACACTGACAAATATGTTGGAAATTGTTAACTTGGTAAAAGAATTCGCAGAATTAAAATTTGAAAAATGAGCAAAAAAACAAAAATAAAATGCGAAATTTTGTGGTTTGTAACTTTAAAACAATACATGAAAAATTATTTTTATTAATGAATTATCAGAAAGGTTTCTGATACCTATTTAATACCCCAAAACTACAACACCGTGTAAATTGCCATGACTGAAAATGCCTATTTATTTTATTATTCCATAAATCAGAGGGAAAACATTCGATTTTGAGTGATTTTACCAATAGATGTGCACGGCTGTGACACTTAAGAAATGGGTTTTCTGGAAAGTTATACAATTCTCTTTTCAAATATACACAAACATTCTTGGCCTCATAACTTGCAATAAACACCAGTGGGCTCTCGGACCATGATAATCTGCTTTATGGATTTATTGTTATTAAAGTAAATCAATATTTGCCAAAAAAGCATAATTCCCCCCCCCCCAAAAAAAAAAATATATTACCTTTTGACCTTACAAAAAGTACAAAATTAACAAAATACTTCTAATAAATGTTTTTCTTGCAAAGATTTTTGATTATCAGCATAATTAGTAATAAAGTATTGTAATATTTAATTTGATTAGTAAACGATCGCAAAAAAAAATCTGCACCTCGATATTTTCTCCTTTTTTGTTTAGGTTGGCGGTCATTTTGAAAAATATTTATTGGGTCCATAGCCTATTTTGTCTTAAAAACTTTAAACTACCAATGAGCAAAGTTGTGTTGCTTTTATCAAAAAGTGAACAATTTCACTGAATACAAGCACCATATGTGGTGGAGGATGTGACCGCGGTTAGATTTTAAGTCAGCTTTAAGGTCTGGAAGTGTGAACTCGTTCAATGCAGTTATTTCTTTATTTAAGGACTGACACAATATGTTGAGAATATAATACAAATTAAGGTATATGTAAATACAAAAAAAGAAAAACACTTGCTTACATAACATACGTTGAATGAGTATTAAAATTATAGATTTGATTAGGAAAATCCTATTTTTTGTACTTTAGGCGGCCATTTTGGAAGCCATTTTGACTTATACGCAATATTGAATTCATTTGTTTCATGTAGAAACATATTTTAATTAATTAATAACATAAAACAGCTAATTTCAATGCTAAAAACAGAATATTTCAATCAAATATGGCAGTAACATGTAATTTCCTAACTTTTGGCGGCCATCTTGAAAAAGGCGGCCATGTTGAAAATTGGAGATGGGTCCATAGGTTAAATTGAATAAAATACTTAAATCTACAAATTTGCCAAGTTTGTTGCTTTTATCAAAAAGTGAACAATCATTTCACCATATGACCCCACTATTAGGATTGTTATGCGATCGAGCGTAAATTAATAGGTTAAAAAAACGCTTTTGTAAGTTACGATATCAGCAAGTTAATATTCGATAAAAATTTACTACCATTTATTGGAACGGTTGGCATATATAAGAGGCCGTGGTACTTTCATAAAAGCATTCATTATCCTCGCCGAAATATATTCAATGGTGTAATTTTGTTGAATTCAGTAGAGTCATTCAACATGCATATAACCTGACTAGGTCTATACAACAATTATTATGCATAAGATAAGGCATGATTCATTAAAGACGTATATTTTACACGAGCAGACGCCATCTTATTCGCACTTTATATTTAAAGTTGTATTATTAACGTTTTTACGCATTACTTTACTTATTTATATACTGAAACATGTCAGCTATGACCAGATAAGTACAAGTATACGTATTTGTGATCTTGCTATTATTAACTCCTTCTTATTTCGTGACAATTAAACAAAATAAAAGCTTATCGAAGGTCTTACTGCAGCACTGTATCGATGGCTAAAAGTGACTCGAGACTTGCTGAACCAAAAGGATTCCATAGACAGGGCAGTGTCAGCCAACAAGACCTGGTAAGATGACAAGTCGAGTATAGTTTGTTTCAAATACAAAATGACAATTAGCGCATAGTTTCAGGTTCAGATGTATGTGTCCCCGAAATGATATTGGTAAATGACATTTCATGAATAAAAATGGTTAATGTTTGCATTACTTAAGGCAGGTATAAGATAACAGCTTTAGACAAAAGAACAACGTTAAATGTATACTGCATAATACGAATTGGTCCCACATTAAACACTTAACTTCTTTAAATAAATGTGAAACATGAACAATGAATACAACAGTTCTCACAAATCTTCAAAAAAATACATTATAATTGACTGCACGTGGCAAAGTACGATACACGGTGTTTCAAAGTGTTCACTCAAATAATTAAATAACTGTTTGAATATCAAGATAGTGTATTTGCAAAAAAAAAAACTTGATATAATTTCGTTAAATTATGCATCTTCAATCAAATCAATTTAAGTGTAATATTAATATTTATAGAACATATTGTTCTGTTGTTACAATTTCATATAATATAGATTTATACAGTATATGTTGATGAATTAATTTCATGAATATAGCAACGCTCCGTTTATTATCGTATATATTCCCAGTGTCTATATTTTAATCCTCTTAATTCAATTGATTAAGATATTCAAGGTGGCACTACTTGTACCGACTATTGAATTATTAACTGAGAATATACTGATTTATTTGACGAATAACGATATAATGTTATTTATGGCATGTAGCATGTTTCTTATTTAACGTTGTTTTAGATACAGTGGGGAAATGCCTCCGTTGAGACATGCACTCTGATAAGCTTGCTCGGATACGAAACGGAGATCATACAGGCAAGGAGAGACGCATACAGGGAGTGTGGCAGGCTTACGACTACACGGTCATGTGGTGCGGCAACGTTTATTGTTACGGGTAGCAAGGCTAAGGGGCTGAGCAACTATCTGGAAAGTGATTTTGATGCAATGCTTGTACTTAATAGAGTGATCTGTTTAGATGATGATGTCAATGCAAGTACCTTTCCTGGGGAGATAACTGTGTTGAGATCACTCAGCCGCATGAGCTACCATGGACACTGTGGACTGCTATTGGAGAGACGTGGTAAAACAATTATCAGGCAAGTAAATCATGCGTTTTGTGATGACGGATATGGTCGCGAACTTTTGAGCAGTGACTTGTTTGTTACTAACTGGTCGAACGATACCTTGACGGAGGGCATGGTGCGTCATGAGCGTGCGGGACCGTCAAGGCCGAGTACATTGCAGGGAAACTTGCACAGCGACTTAGTTCATGCATTACGTTACTACTGTCCCAACATCCTGTCAAAATGGGCCGCAAGACCTCGACACTGACCACCACCGGAAGACGTTCAGCAGTTGGTATCACTTTGGGCAGTTCTTTGATTTAAAGGAAGTGAATATCAACATGTTGAATGGAGAGTGTGCTTTAATGCCGGTGAGATCGAACTAGTTAACAATCCTAATGACACTCAAATTAAATTGTATGTTTTGAAAATGATAAAGAACGATGTTCTACATCCACGCAAGAAAGAAGTTTCATCGTACACATTGAAAAACATCGTTTTATGGATGGCGGAAAATAATCCTCAAGCCTCCTTTCATAATAAAGTATTTTGCACTGGTTGCTTGAATTATTGTATGCGCTAAGAGTTGCATTGATCACCTTAGAGCTACCATACTATATGATTCCAGAAAGAAATTTGATGGCAACCTCTGGACTGGATAAGGAACAGCAACGTACATGGATATCAACAATTACAGAAATGATTAATGAAGGACCGAGAATGATACTAAGACTTCAAAAGATACGACAAGCTCGTATTGCTCATCCTGAACCATAACGGTGGAACAGCAGGTGCAGAATTGAGCTGGAGTTGCTGCAGCTCATGCACATTTATGGAAGGTAGTCGATTTAACAACGCACGGGATGTTTTAAATATGATGTTGTTGTATTACAGATAACACTCGCTTATACTGCGATAACGTTCATCGTTCAAATTGTCAAAGCGAATTGTTGAGCAGATTGTGATATTTTAATGACTTTACTATTCAGGCAATACATGAACTCGTAAATGTGATTGTGAGGCGGGTTCGCTGAGGGTGATTATATAAGGGGGGTGAGTTTACAATCTGAATGATGTTGTGGTATTTTTTTGTATATAATCGTAGAAAAAATAAATACTAGTATATTGCTAAGGGAAACCATATCGCGGTATGCATTTGTTTCAAACTGAAAGTAATTACTAGCTTTGTGTCTACATATGTAATCGTGTGAGTTATGTTTATATCTTGTGATTTGATATATTGTAAGATGAAGTATCTATAATTTCAAACGAATTATTATTGGTGTTGTGTATGTATATGTATAAATTGAACATCAGTCGAGTGATAATATTGTATTATTATGATCGCAGTAAATTTGTCAATAGCATTCTTGTGTTCTGCCTGAGAATAAAACTGATAGTGTATTCTGCATTTTTGTCGGAAGCGTATTGAACACATTCTTGTTGCAATTATGAATACAAATATTTGCATTTTTGTAGTATGCTGCCTCGTTAATTATTTATGTCACTATTACATGTATATAACATTGCACAGATATAAACAACTTTTTTTGTTGCTATCGCCTTTGATTAAATTGTGAAACGTATATTGTATATGTGTTAATATATTTAGTAATATCGTGTCTATATTGTGTTTATTCACATAATGAATAATTGTTTCAACTTATTGATGGCGTTTGTGCCACTTTCGGTAATTATATACTGATATCATTTTGTCCCTGTATATGTATTCCATACATTTAAAAATGCAGTTATGTTGATATTTCATCGATGTGTTAAATAATATTTTGAATGACTTATGTCGCCCAGATGTTATTTGTTCATAATGCTTATAATGATTACATACGTTTTTGTTGTTGCATTGTATGTACAAGTTGTGTTACTGCATTGATGATGTTAATATTGGTTGATGGAGTTTTGCTATTATTGATAGCGGTTGTGTTTGCTGATGTGTGTTATGTAGCGGTTGTGGAAATAGCGCTATTGGTTATGTCTATGCCGATACTGCTGATGCTATTGCTAATAGTAATACAATTTTCGAGTTAAAATTGCGTCGTCATTTCCTTGTGTGAAATCATTTCGCTTTGTGCATTGATATTTTTAGCGAACTTGTTTGTTTTTTTCCGATGCAAAGGTAGTATTTCGCCTGTTTATTAAAACTCAAACTTAACCAGTTTATTATAACAACAAGTGTGCAATAAGCATACAACGCTTTTGCCTAACTGTGCATTTGAATTATTCGGAAACATCAGGTTTGTTTGTACTTGTGCTATAATGACGTCCTGGCGTAAAGTGTCATTCTGGCTTGACCTAACTTTATTTATAAAATCTGAAATATATGTTTTGCGTATTTTTTCTTTTGTTTTAAAATCAGATTTCGTGCTTTTTCCGCTAACTTTTTTTTTGCCTATTTGCAAGTAATCACGCCTCGCTTAAAATGGTCGTTGTTGCGAGTCATGCATTTTTATAATCGCACGTCTTAGCATTATGTTAATTTATTACCTTTTTTTTGTTTATACTTTAGTGATACGCCGGATTTTGGTGGGTGCATTTTCTGTTTGTATGTTTATTCATTAATGTAAATGCGTTGTTTTTTTGCAAATTTGCGTAAAATTCATTACTAGGTTGACTATCAAAATTATATTGCATTCGATATATATTACATTTATTTAAACCAAAATTATAGCCAACGGTTAGCTTGATGTTCAGTTGTATACAAACTGCAAAATTGTTGATTTACTTGAATGTTTATCTATTATCTTTATCAGGGTGCAGTATCAATGGGTTCACAGGGGTTTTTACGAGGGCTAAACATAATAAAAAGACACCGTTAAGAAGTGTATTTTTGCAAATCTCTTAAAGTATTATAATATGTTTGCAAAAATCTTAAGTGCATATAATACAGTTGTTCGTGCAGGTTTTTGTCGATATCTTTAGACATAAGAATACGTTACTGAATACGTCTGAAATCGGTGCAAACATTTAACGTTGCGTGCAGCATATAACCGTGTATATGAATGTTGAACACATCGACTTTTTGGCCATCACCACATGCTTATTGAATAAAGTAATTCTGATGATTTTCATATTGTCATAAGCCGCATAAAAACTGTCGTTTATGCAATAGTTAATATTCTTCAGAAAAATTGCTGTAAACAGTTATTTGAATAAAGCACCACTTGCCGGTGTGTTAACATCCATTAACATCCATTTGTGAACCCCATAAAGTCGCGTGATCCTGCATCCAGAGTATTGTTTGCTTGTTAAGCCGAGTGTTCTTTAATAGAGAACCACTGACCAATCCCATTCACCAATTATGTATACCTATACATATTTATATTTTTGTTATCCCTTTAATTATCTTTTAAACCTGTATCCGGTTAATTTGTCCCGATTGTCACATAAATAGTATCTTTTTCTTTTACATTAAAACATGTATAAGTTAAGGTTCATAACAAAACAATTCATAACCTAAATTAAAAAAAACAAAAACAACATCACATGGATGCAGCTGGTTCCAGTCAAATCTCTGCGCGGGGGTTGGGTGTTGTAGTTGTCAGTATGATAAACTCATACCTAACAATTTTTTTTGGCTTCACTGTTTTGTATATATTTAATATGTATTGATGTCCCTTTGAATGTCCTTTCCTGCAATAAATTATATTCCATTATATTGACCTATATGGTTCATTTGGACAGTTTGTGGATATCGCAAAAGCATAGAAAGCAAAACACTACAATCAATCTCATTTATAATGCTATACTTATTCGTTTATATCATATTTATCCTAGTGTTTTCAATTATTCATCAACGAACGCCATCGAAGTTTGTGACATGTTTAAATAGGTAATGTGTTAATGTTCTTACTTTTTAGTTGACTTGATAACCTATATGCCGAAATAACATCAAATAAGCAATGTCTTTCTACTAAGCCAAGTCATACAATTGCGGCAAAATAATATATTACATTTCATTTGAGATCATACAGCAGTTCACCAAAGCAAGTTGAGTGTGCTAAATGTGTATTAATAGAAAATTCATGTAGCGTGAACAAACGATGAGGAATTGTGAATTATAATTAGTAAATTGGCATTTACAACAAATCAACCTATATTTAATGACACATTTCACGGTTAGCTGTACACTAATAATTTAGCCTTCACGGAAACACTCACGACGTGGTCGACGATTGGTATACGTGATTTAAATCACGCATAAGTATTCATTACGGGTATACTTTATTTATACGATATAAACCGAAAATATTTCATTATGTCAAAGTCAAACAAACCATAAATCGTGCTAACTCTGCCTATCCCGGCAAGCTGCGTTAAGATACTAATCTAAGTCGGACGGGGTGATAAAAGTGAACGAGCAGGTGACGAAGGCACAAGGTCCAACAGTACGCCCCTCTTGAAAGTGCGCATAAGTACTCTGGCTATTGACGTGTTTTTGTCGGCTGAATAATAACAGGTAATTACTATTTCACTTCTTGCCTGCTGTTGAATAGATTGTTGTTTGATGTATAATAAGATAATATTATTGTTATTGTGTCATCAAGAAAACACCTAATTACCGGAGTTAGGGTTAAAATTAATATTTGATGCGCAATTTAAAGGCAGATACAACGCAAATGCTAATTAATGTTTAATGTAACGTTTATGAGTCTGAAAAGGCCTAACAACGAGTTCTTAGGACCTATTCAATGTTTGGACAACGGAAATAACCTTAACCAAACGAGTAAATGGTGTTCTTTTAACACATCGATTTCTGACGGATGCGTTCTTTCTGGAAAATAGAAAGCGTCAAGCATTGCGTGACATATGAAGATTAATTCAACGTGTTGAAATTATTATAAAGAAATGCTCGTCCAAGTTATTATTAGTTAATTCGTAAAACATCATGCAGAATATGTATACAAAAGCGATAAGCAACCATTCCGGAAAGTCAATTGAATTGGCGAAATAACTTGCAATTTAACAATAAAGTAAGTATTATCAAACAAAACATACCAAATAAACGTTTTCGTAAACCCCCGTACTAGTTTGTTTGAGAGCCTGCCATCACCATCAATTATTTTAACCGTTCACTGATAGTACATCTGACAATACCAATACTCCACCTTGTATGTTTTATGGCGAATCTCATATGGTTACGGACGCAAATATATGCAACGATTACTTGTGTACAACATATTAAGCTGTTATTTTTAAACACCGATAACCTCACTTTGCGTTAAAGATCAAAACTAGTTTAAGTGAAACTTATATCGCCGAAAAAGACGATGCTGATTTTGTTTACAGTGTATTTGTAAAAAAACGTCAATTGCCTCAAATGAATATTTCACAAAATGCTACGCATTTGCAACACTTTTTAACACCTACCATTTAGTGAATATTGCGATGCCAAACTTTACAAAATTATAGACCTCTGTATTTCATTAGTTGAGCAGGTAATGTTTTTGAGCCTGCTTATACAATACATATTTGTATAAGAAGTTAGATACGGACATCATGCTTAAAAGGCTTACAATCTAAGAAATAATGAAGGTGAAATTTTATAATTGCCACGTGCAATTCAAAATCGATTGTATATAATAATGTCATCATCTCCTACCCAGTTGTGCACGTTTCGTCATAAACAAATCCGGTGCACAGACTAACCTTAGGGGTACAAATTAAAAATTAGTTTTGAACGCTTCGTCATCAGCGTATATGGTGTTCACGATACTCTTTTGTTAACGCATAGTAATCTACTAGCCTATTGTGCATACTTACCTGTTGTGAATGCTTTATCATGTACTAACCTGTTGTAAACGCTTACCTGTTGTTCTCGCTTCATTATCTACTAACGCGTTGTGTATGCTGTATCATTAAATAAACTGTTGAGCACATGTTTTCTAACATTAAGTGCAGGATTCATCACCTTCTAACCTTTGTGCTCGCCTCATCATCTACTTACATGTTGTGAACGCTCCATCATCTACTAAAATGCCGTGACCGCTTCATCATCTACTAACCTGTTGGGAACGCATCATCATCTACTAACCTGTTTTGAACGCTTCATCATCTACTAGCCTGTTGGGAACGCTTCATCATCTACTAAAATGCCGTGAACGCTTCATCAGCTATTTACCTGTTGGGAACGCATCATCATCTACTAACCTGTTGTGAACGCATCATCATCTACTAGCCTGATGTGAACGCATCATCATCTACTAACCTGCTGTGAACGCATCATCATCTACTAACCTGTTGTGAACGCTTCATTATCTACTAACCTGTTGGGAACGCTTCATCATCTACTAACCTGTTGTGAACGCTTCATCATCTACTAGCCTGTTGGGAACGCTTCATTATCTACTAATCCAGTGTGTTCGCTTCATCATCTACTAATCCAGTGTTCGCTTCATAATCTACTAGCCTGATGTGAACGCTTCATCATATACTAATCCAGTGTGTTCGCTTCATCATCTAATAGCCTGTTGTTAACGCTTCATCATCAAACAACCGATTGTGGACGCTTCGTACATGTAATCTACATATCCGTTTAGTGTGCTTCATCACACACGAACCTGTTGTGAACCACTCGTCATTTCCGTACATGTTGTACACGCCTCGTCATCTAATACCCTATTGTGTACGATTCATCATCTACTAACCTATTGTGGAAGCTTCATAATATACTAGTCTGTTTTGTCCATGTACATGTACCTATCATTTTTGATGTAATCTGCGTTGTGTCCCGTTCGCGAGTTTGTATCTCCCGTTAAATATACTTTACCTTTAGTTTGATAAAAATTTATATCACATTCAATAGTTCAATATCATAGGTATACAAAGACTGAACAGGGGAATTTTCGGGTGCAATATATAAAGCACAGAGATATACATCATTTTCAATATTAAAAAACAGCTTATCTAATTTTAGCCAAACAATGCAATCAATATCATTTTTTACTAATATGACTCCTTTAGGCATAGAATCTTTAATATAATTAATAATACCACAACTAGAGCGCTTCGCTCTACGGTGTTGCAATCGACTATAAGAATGAATTGGTTTGCTGTAGCCTTTAAATCTATTGAAGAATCTTTATTGGTTCAGGTTTCAGTTAAACATAAAGTCATGATTGGAAAGAAAAGATGTAAACTTACTATTGGAACATTTAAGTGCACTTAGTCCTTCCACATTCAACGTAACAAATTTAACGACATTCTCACGACCGTCCTATTCCACATTCACTTGTTTGTTTATGTACAGTTTTTCAATTTTAAGGAATGCCTCCTTGCCTTCGGCTCGTGCCTTTTTCATAATTGGTATCAGCCTTCGACAAACATCCATTACCTCCTTTGGATATTGTTCGGATATTCCAAAAGAGGTACCTTTAAGCTGCTTTGACTCCTTTCGAACTCTCTCCTTGTCCGGGCAATACGCGAACTTGGCGACAATGGGGCGCACTTTATTCGGCTGATATCGGCCTACATGATGTGCCCTTTGCAACTTTACCTCGGATCGAGCGTTTTGCACCTGAAGTTTGGTTTCAATGAATTCCAATATCTTTTGGTCGCATTGCTCGTTTTTCTCCTCTGGAATTTGAAAGACAAGCACATTTTCCCGCATACTCCTGCACTTAAGGTCCGTTATCTCTGCTTGTAATTTTGAATCTTTCAGGTTAACTGAACACTCCCGACTTTGTAAGTTGTTACATGATTTTAATATTGAGTCATACTCAGTCATCTTTTTTATTAGATTTTAAATCACACTATTTTCCTACGTCCTTGATGCGGCTTTCAAAATTGTTTATCCATTGCTCCATTTTATATATTCGAGAAAATTTGCTGGATTCAGTTTGATGTATCTGATCAAGTTGGGAGAGTTTCTTATCTACTGCATTTAATCTATCCAACATTAAGGACAATATATCTGAGCTTGGCATTAGCGATGGCGTCGCTGGGGGTATGAACCCATGCCCAGGGAAAGTGGGTGTGTACATCAAGTATGCGTACGGATTACCAGCCATTTAGGTAAACTGAGGGCTACTATACAACTGACCTGGCTGACTTGCATGTATTTGTCCGGTTTGACTCGCACCTGGTGACACTTGGATATTTTGCGCCATGTTTTCCCTTTGTTTCTCTTGCTCGTGTTACGGTTTGAGCTTGATTGACCGGTATCCGGTGAATCTTTTGAAGGTTTGCGTTTCCTTGTCATTAATGTTTATCCAAAGTCCAATTTTTCACACTTTTGCTTTTCATCACACGATTAATTTACATGAATTTTTAATATTTGAGATGTGATTTTTAATCTGAAATGTTTTTGACCGCCATCTTCATGCATGCGCATAAAAAAACAACAGATTATTGTTCTTAAACAGTGTTTAATTGTTGTATCAATAGTAATTTGCATGCCAAACAAATGTCCCCAATTCTTGTTTCTTGCCACACCTTCATGTAAATGCACGGTGTACAGTCACAATTGTTAAAACAAATAAAAACTAATTAGTCGTTTAATAATACTTACGTTTATATCAGCAATTATGATGCCGTGTTTCATGGCGACAGGGTTTTATACGCGGAGAATGGCACGTGAAAGTGACCTAGTTTTAGTGTTGTTTAACCTTTATGTGATCGATATTGGAGCTCAGACAGGTTCTTCTAATTTTAAAATGTGTAGCTGAAGTGAAAGTTTTGGATTGTTATATTTAAATATCCCTCTCAAGTTATGTTCTTTGTGGTAAGGATTTATATTTTACGTGTAATATTTGAACGTACAACGCGAAGGATTTGTAATTTTTAAAATATCGCTGTTAAACTTAATGTATATATGTAAATCGAAAGTGACTGTTTTATATAGGGAAACCGAAAGTGATTTTTTTGTGTGAAAATAATATAAACATCTGTTGTTGTTCAATATAAGTACATAAGTAATGTGATTGTGCTGTAAACTGTAACACGATTAAAGAGATGGTGTAATATGCACACCACTCTTTGCGCTTTCTAACATTTTAATATGCGTTTAAAAATACCTTATTTGACTTAAATGGGATTCCCTTCTAAGTGTGTTTTCTAAAAGTAGCTAATTAAATGTATGTTTTATAATTGATTTAGTAGCACGACTTGTGTTATCGTTCAGAATACATGTAGGATGTTACACTATTTGACTCTAACATAAGCCCGAATAGGTTTTTAAAAATGTCTGCGGTTTGACCTACAAATCAGTTGACGTTTGCACGCCCATTTCGTATATTGGTGCTTTTGTGATTACGTTAACACTTCGTCTTGTTTCTAAATGAACGTTTCCAAAGCTTTGAATAAACATTAACATAAATGATGGGTGAGGTTTTCTAAGTTTATATAATTCCTTATGTTAACATTCATAAAATAGCATGATATATCCAAGGGCGATATGCAATTCATTTATTTCAAATAACGTAATATTTTAAACAATTTATATGTATGTGTATAGAGCACCGCAAGCTTAAATTAAATATAACATTCTCCAAACGTATATGGGATGCTTTGCAAAGTGTAATACATGAATGTGCAATTTTCCATGTTTGTCCTCCTCGGGTTATAACGGAATTTACGTTATAAAGATCAAGGCACAAACTTACTTGAATTGGTATGCATTTCGAAACGGCTGGCAGCTAGTGGCAATATATCTTTATCTCACAAGCGTTGTATGCAACAACTTTGTAAAAACTGTTATTGTTTGGTTATGAATAAAAGGAGTCTTTCACAGTTACCAGCTGGTGAATTGTTTAATAAAAACTATGTTAATGGTATTGATTAAATCTTTAAGTCAGTCAACATTCTCATGAGCATCAACAAAAGGTTATTTATTTTAAATGTTTATATGAAAGAGGTATTCGTTTTGTGAGAGATTATATGGTAGAAAGAAATAGTTTTATTTCGCAAGAATATTTGAATACACGTGTTAGAACAAACGTACATTTCCAATTATATCAATTCATTAACATTCCAAATAAATGTATTGTAATGTAAAAAGAATGCGTCATTTTTAAAAAATAAAATCGATGACATATTACCAACTTATATTGAGAAAGCAGAGACCAGTCCCAAAGAAGAGAAACTTATTTATTAAGTATTAAATCAACATATTGACAGTCCATTGTGTCATACGAAATAGAACTCACAATTTTTGTAATACTGACTGGGACAATAAACATGCACTAGTGTTCACATTAACTAAGGAAATATACATCAGAATGTTAGGCACATGTTCTGGTACATTCCATTTACCTAGGAAATTGTCAAAGGTGCTGTTATGATTATTAGAAGTAGTCCAAACATACCAATGAATATACAATGTCAGGATCTAAAACTTGATATAACGAATCTACAAACGAATAATAAAAAACTTAGTATGCTTAGAGATTTAACAGTATATCTTTAATTGTAAGAGAAACAAGAGATGTGTTTGTAAGAAACATTATGTTCCCTTCTGCACCGCTTTCATTCAATTGTTTTTTACCTTTGACCTTGAAGGATGACCTTTACCTTAACCTTTTACCACTCAACATGTGCAGCTGTATAATATACACATGCATACCAAACATGAAGTCGCTATCTTAAAAAGAGCAAAACATATTGCAAATGTTAAAGTTCGCACAAAGAAACCAACATACAGACCAACATACAGCCAGGGCAAAAATTATGTCCCCCACTTTAGTGGTGGGGCACATAAAACAACCATTCAAAGTATTTGTAAGTAGTGTGAAAGAAACATGTGTAATATAGAAACATACAATTACAGCATATAAAGAATTAATAGTATTACTACACATCATTTTCACCATAATCGTGTTTAGAATGTAACATTATAATACTATTATATATATTTTTCAAACACTTTATTTCACTCCTTTACTAAATTTGGTTGAAAATTTAAGCGGGTTGTGCCGGCACAATGCGCTACTAACACTTTAATTTCACATTTCTTTATCCTGATTTCAACAAGTTATTGCAGCAGTTTATTTGTCGAAAAAAACTGTCTGTTTAAATTCACCATGATTGAGGCCTAAGAGTGTGTTCAAGTTATGGAAAGAGCTAATTGGCTCTGCTTTCGTTCTTGCTGTTATGTTATGTTAGTCCAATCGTTATGAAACTTAGTCAAAATATGTATTATAATGCCCCTAGTCTGAGTTCGAACATGATTCCGGACCGTTGCAAACATTTTTCCTGATATGGCTATAGTAAAATCTTGTCAATGCTCTTGTCTTATTTCTAGTCCAATCGTAATGAGGATTGGTCAGAATATTTGTTTAAATAATATCTTGTATTAGTTCGTCAATGGTTAATGTATGTTGAAAATATGACCGCCGGAGGGCGGGGCAGTTATCCTATTAAGGCTGTAGTTAAACCTTGTTAACACTCTAATCCAATATTCATGAAACTTACATTCAGCGCGATCGATCGTATTAATTCTTAGTACATCTTCATTCTGGGTTGTTTTGAGATGAAAATGCGGAGCTGATCAGTGTGTCAACGAGTAGGCGGGGCGTAAACTAATATTGTTAGATGTAGAATTGTGTCGGTGTCCTGCATAATACAATTTATAATATGCATCCGACAGAGCGTTTCATAGCCCATAAACCACGTCATTTGTAAACTAAACAAATATTTTTTTTGTATTAAAATCGAGGATGAACAAGAAAACAGACGTGTTTGTTTTTGGTGCAACTTTGAGTATACGTGGTACGTGCCATACTACACACAAACGATATTTCAATTAAAAAAAGATTCGTGTCATCGCGAGATCCCCTCTCACGGCAACCGATAGTTTAGTTAAGTGAGAAAGATGACTAATCTTATCGTGATAATCTTATCTACATATGGCTGGCATGTGGTATCACAGGCATACCAGTAGACGCTCTTAATCCACAATTGGAACATAGTCGCCAGAGAAGAGTTTGCGTTTGCCCCTCTATTGCAGATGTCTATTCAAAACGTTTATTGTTTAGCGTTTTATTGTTCCGTAATACGCAAATAAGCAATACGCAAAATCAATATGTGTTTTTCTTTTTTTGACAGTATAATCATATATTAACTTTTTGTTTTGAACATTTTATTAAGAAATATATCGGTTTAGGAAATATAAAGAACATCGCAGGAACAGTACAAGACAAAAATATCACTTTTATTTTAATCTTTAGTTTTTTATGTTAACTTTAAAACGATACTTGATTAGGAAATGCTTGTTTATGAAGAAGCCATACATAAACTGTAAAATAAAAAGAGTGACACGGCCTGAAATTGTCAAAGTTTCTCTACTGAATATTTTCTGAACTACTTCATACAATTTGAGTTTCAATTTACATGAAGTATTTGAGACGATATTCAAGAGAGAAACAGTAAATTGGTAAAGTTGGCGCTAAGGCAAAAATGTAGTTGCAAATGTACGCCTTACGATGACTTCATTTATGAGTGCACCTATCTGTTTTTTGTGGGACTAACACATAAAGTACAACGTACTTATTAGCAAAAATGTATTGGCTTCAACGAGCATTGTATTGAATTATCAAGCAAACCGCATTTAAATAAAATAAAATGTTAACCTGTTTATTTTTATTTCATTTAAAATTAATCTGCATGTGCAAATACAGTATTTATTAATTCCTCTACGCCCCCTCCTAACCAATATGTTTGTACCAACGTAAATATCGAAGTCCGGTTCTTGTTGGCTCTTACAAATACATGTATTGCAATGTATCAATCCTAATTTGAAATTTGTTTTTCTTTAGAAGCTATTGGTACCCGTTTATATTATAGAGTTTTTTTATCGTATATAGGTCATTAGAAAGCTAGTTGATATTTAATAGTATGTTATACTTCAAATTTTACCAAACATGATTACAACACGTGATAATTGATGTCAATTTGTGTTGGATTATTGTGCGCTGTTCATGTTTATGACGCTTTATGTTTTGTTTGGATACTTCATTACTTTACTAATCGAAAATGTTATTACAATGTCCATACTAGTATTTGATTTGTAAGAAATATGATAAAAATTGCATCATATATTCCGGTACAAACCAGCTGTGCTTGCTCTTGTTTCAGGGAGTTAAACCCAACGTGTAATTCACACCTTAAACTTTGGAGGACCGATTTTCATGATGGCGAGCCTCGCTAATGTTTTTGCAGACAAAGAAACAAACAACTGGTTTAAAGCATGCATTGCGCTGAACATTACAAAAAAAGGACTTAAGGATTTCTTTGATACAGAAATCAATAAAGTATGTGCAGCGGTGGGCAGAAGTTGTGGTCAGTGTTCCATCGAACACTTACTTCGATGTCCGACACAGGGACTATGTCGTCGAAAGACCCGTCAAATCTGCCAGTTTCATAACGGGCCTGCTAATCAGCCCCGTAATTGCCCATCCAACGTGTGTCATCAAGTACAGAAAAATATTTTACAAAAACACAGATTCTCAAATCCTTCTTGGCGTAATACACATGCGGAAAAGTGGGGATCCGATCATTGGGAAGTGGCTAAATGCTATCTTCCACCTGAGGGATATAGTCAGGTGGCTTCGTTGGATGATTGCGATTTTAATGGATTGATCACTATCCTTTTGAGTTGCATACATTTCGACAACTGCTTTTCCTTCACCATATCACCATTAAGAGGTGATTGTCTTCTGCATAAGGTATATTATTTTTTATTATACGACAATTATTATTGATTAATATACTGGGGTCAAGTGAGACAAGCTATGTAAGTTTGTTTGATATTATAAATGACACTACACATAATTTTTTACTAGCGCGGATTTTTTAATATGAAGTAATTGATAACACATTCAGAACACATCTGTTACCATTCATATAAAGAAGTCTTTTATATTAGTCAATGTATTTAACCAATACTTTTGTATTAATGGCCTAAATGTCAGAACATGTTTTGGAATAGTTGCATGCTTGAAATTATGGTAGATTGAAACACTACAATTTGTTAACGTTTAGTTCACCTGAGCATATATAGCATACACTTTAAAGTATACTGTGAAGTGTGTCATCGGTTTGTGTGTCAGGTATGTTAATTATTTCTGCAAATGATTTATCCTTAGACTCTAAGCATATTTAAATCAAACTTACCTCTGTAAACGTTGTTTAATCGTAAAATCGTTCTGTTCAATTGCATCAGAATGAAGGTCTTGCATAAACTTTTCATTCAAACAATACCCACACCTTAGTATCGGGAAAGATGTAACACACGTTTACAGGTAAAAAGCATTGACAAAAATAAGACTAAAGTATTCTCTGAAACGGTACGATTTGATTGTACAATATTTGTTGCTTATACCATTGTATAGTGGTCATGTAAAAAGATTAAATCAGGTCCCTAGGATCAAAACTGACCATGCCTCATGGTAACATGTTTATATAGACTAATAAAGTAAATAATTTTTAAAATCTTCTCTTGAATTGCAAGGGTCTGGTATTTAATGACTGGTGTGTGCCATGGTATGGTGGTTCTCTATCAAGTTTGTTAAAATCATGTACTCTTCGTCATAATTGATCAGTGAAGCTGACTTGTTTTTCTGACATATATATATGTAGTGAAATATTTTCAAATCTCTATAACCAAAACTTTCAGAGGTTTGGTTTATGGCTAGTTACATAGAAGTGTGGTCCTCAACTATGTTTGTTTATATCGCTACATCATGCCCAACGGATCATGACTGGACACGTCAGTGGGGATGTCGCATTATGTATATATAGCTTCTTTTGCTATTTAACTTTGAACTTTGAACAATCTTTTTATCTGAAACCAAAAGGTCGACAGCTTTCATGGTTTGTATGTGACACAAAATAGTTGTATTTTGCAAGGACAGTCTAACGTGTGCACCCTGGGTAAAAACTGGTCATGCCCAGGCGATACATAAGTTTGGCTTACAGTTGGGTGTACCGTAATAACACACACAACGCAACTCATTGAATAGCTCTTCGCTCTGCATTTAGTCGTAAATAATGCTTTCAGGTTCAGAGGCGTAGATAACCTTCAAAAATTGGGGAGGCGGAAGCAAGGTCCCGGCTCTAAAAATAATAACATTGCAAATGTAATACATTTTGTGTTAAATATAAATGATAAAAATAAAAAAAACATTATTAAGCAACAATACGAGTATGTTTTTTTCTAAATTTCGTTTATAATTAAATCGACGTTAAGTTCATTAAATGTATGAACGGTCGCAAATACAATTTAATACTAATATACATACTTCATCGTAGTGAAGCCATGTCAACGAATCAAACCAGCTAGATTGGAATGAACACTGTTCTGGCTTTTTCTTCCCGAATGTACGTTTAGGAAAAGCACAATTTCGAGGTTGATTTGGAATACTCATTTTGAACATTACACAATACATATATGATGTTAAAAATATTATATTTATATATATAATATAATCAACTGCTAAGAGATAGCATGACTTTCTACCGAATATTCAAGCCACATAACAAGGTAATATATGATAACTCAGCTGCGCCACGAGGAATTATCATGTATCTTTCTAGTCGCCGAACTGTAATGATCATCGTCCACTCGGTTGCATGCATTCGTAAAAGGGTGGGGTTAACTGGCAAGAATCATTTTTCATTGATGCCGGTAAACCGGTAGCCGGTAAATTTAACAGTAAAGCAAAGACAATGTTGGACATCTAGAAGTCACATTCAGAAACTTTGTCAGAAGAATTGCCTCAATAATATTTTACCAATTTGAAAATGGTTCCGGTTTGTTGACAAAAAAGGCCGCTAGGGACTGGGGACTTTATCCTTATATGACTATAGCAAATCCTTGTAAGCACTATTGAAGTTACATTAATCGTTCACTCTACATGAAACTTAGTCAAAACATGTGTTCTTATGATATATTGGAAGCACATAACCGGTCAGTTCATTAGTATTTAGGTGAGCGAAGTTGGACCTTTCTGGCCCACTTTATTCGTGAAACAATGTATATTACGTCTCTGCTATATGTGTTCTTTTTATGGTCCCAAAGCTTGTCACAGTCTAGAAGTTACAAGATGTGTTTAGTTTTATAAACATATGGTCAAATACGTTTGTTAAATAATTCATCAGGGTCAACACTTGCCACACTTGAATAATTGCATATACGTATGGTGTTCAATGGTTTTTAAAATCGTTTTTAAAAAGATGGTGTAAGTGGGAAATATTTGGCGCCCAATATCATGTGATAAAGTGAGCCTCTACAACGTCTTTTTCAAATCATACCCATATTGTCAAGTGATTGGGTCTGTCAAATGATGTGAAGATGATACTTTGACTTTTCTTATAAAGCGTTATAAATATATGACAAAAGCTATAGGTCCAAAAAGCATATCTCGTATTTTGTGTTTATGTTGGTTTGTATTGTGCTGTAGTGTGCTGTTTTGTACTGTTTGGGCAATCGGTCACTTGCCTAAAATAAAGGACCAACTAATTTTTTTTTAATAAAAATTCAATACTGCTCCCGCAGCTGGAGTTTCAATTCTTTATATTGAGATTAAAGTCTTCTAAACTGAATTTTAAAATTCATCTTGGTTCGAAACTTGCAACTTGTTACGGAAAAGGTGCGTCTAGGGCAGTCTTGGCCTTCTTCTATATGTTTGCGAATTATAGTAAAGTTGTCATACATGAATTTTTTTGTTTTTTATGCATAGTTCTGTAAAACATTAAATGGCGAATTTAATAATGATTTTATGATTTTCGGCAAGCCATTTTCTTTTAAAACAAGCAACTTATTTCCAATGGCTTTTACATAAATCTACCAAGACATTATTACACATTAAGTTGCTGATTTGCATACTAGACCTAAAAGGGTAAAATCAAGCCATGGACATGTTTGTTGTTATTTATAAATATCAGGGAAAGTATATAAGAAAAGGCATTTCGGGTTCGTTTCAATGATAAATGTTTACCTAGATAATATGTTTTGCTCCTGGCGTTCATAGCAGGTTAAAACGTCATATATAACTGAGTTGAACTATAAAGCAGTTGGTCCTTTTTAAATTTCCGTGTAGTTCTTTAAGTTGTAAAACCAATTTATTAACTCAAACACACTTTTTAGCTCATCTATTTTTTTTTAAATTATGAGCTTTTCTCATCACCTTGGCGTCGGCATCTGCGTCGGCGTCGGCGTCCGGTTAAGTTTTGCGTTTAGGTCCACTTTTCTCAGAAAGTTTCAATGCTATTGCATTCAAACTTGGTACACTTACCTACTATTATGAGGGGACTGGGCAGGCAAAGTTAGATAACTCTGGCGTGCATTTTGACTGAATTATGTGCCCTTTTTATACTTAGAAAATTGAAAATTTTGGTTAAGTTTTGCGTTTATGTCCACTTTTTTCAGAAAGTATCAATGCTATTGCATTCAAACTTGGTACACTTACTTTCTATCATGAGGGGACTGGGCAGGCAAAGTAAGATAACTCTGGCGTGCATTTTGACAGAATTATGTGCCTTTTTTATACTTAGAAAATTGAAAATTTTGGTTAAGTTTTGTGTTTAGGTCCATTTTATTCCTTAAGTATCAAAGCAATTGCTTTCATACTTGAAACACTTACTAACTATCATAAGGGGACTGTGCAGGCAAAGTAATGTAACTCTGACTGGCATTTTGACAGAATTATGTGCCCTTTTTATACTACGAAAATTGAAAATTTGGTTATGTTTTGTGTTTAGGTCCACTTTATTCCTACAGTATCAAAGCTATTGCTTTCATACTTGCAACACTTATTAACTATCGTAAGGGGACTGTGCAGGCAAAGTTATGTAACTCTGACTGGCATTTGGACGGAATTATGGGCCCTTTATACTTAGAAAATTGAAAGTTTGGTTAAGTTTTGTGTTTTGGTCCACTTTACCATTAAAGTATCATATATATTGTTTTCATACTTGGAAAACTCGCAAACTGTCATACGGGTACAGTAAAAGGACAAGTATCATAACTCTGGATGTCATTTTTACAGAATTATGGCCATTTTTTGACTTAGTAACTTTGAATACATGGTTAGTTTTGTGTTTCGATCCACTTTACTTCTTAAGTATCAAGGCTATTGCTTTCAAACTTCAAATACTTTCATGCTATCATGAGGTTACTGTACCTGGCAAGTTGAATTTTACCTTGACCTTTGAATGACCTTGACTTTCAAGGTCAAATTATTAAATTTTGCTAAAATTGCCATAACTTCTTTATTTATGATTAGATTTGATTGATACTTTGACAAAACTACTCTTACCTGACATACCACAATAGACTCCACCCAAACCATCGCCCGTGCCCCCCCCCCTCCTCCCCCCGAATCCCCCCCCCTATTTTTTTTAAAGATCATCTCACAAATGACCACCTCACCCTTACACTATACCCCTCCCCCACCCCCCCACCCCCTCCCCAATTTTTTTTTAAGCGGTTAAAAAACAAAACTATTGTGATTATTATATGTTTGAAATACCGTCCAACCATCGCACCCAAGAATCCCCCCACCCCCCTCCCCCCACCCACCCTCCCCCACCCCCCACCCGAATCCCCCCTAATTTTTTAATTTTATTTAAGATCATCTCATAAATTACCACCACACCCTCACACTATACCCCCCACCTCACCCCTTCCCCCAATTTTTTTTTTGAAACTGTTAAAAAACACAAATATTTATTTTTATTATTTTATGTTTGAAATACCCTCCAACCATTGCATCCAAGAATCACCACCCCCACCCCCCACACCCCCCACCACCCCCCCACCCCCGATTTTTTTTCCTTTTTTTTGCATATTTGGAAAATAATGTAATAAATTTCCACACCCCACACAATGCACCCCTCTTCACTCCACCCCTCCCTCCTTTGTGATTGAAAATGAGAGTCCCTTCACCTTTAAAAAGAAAATAGATGAGCGGTCTGCACCCGCAATGCGGTGTTCTTGTTTATATTAATAACAAGTCTTTGTAGACTAAAAAGGTGTGGCTAGATCTCTATACATCATAACATACTTCATGTACATATACATGTACATGACATTGATAGGTACTGTTATTTACGCCTTAACACCTAGTGGTCATGTTTGCCCCCCCCCCTCCGGAGAATTTATCCAAACAACAACTTTAATGAAATGTCATAGTTTTGCAATAACGCTGGATATTGGCTGTCTGTTGACATTGACCTAATTAATTATGATAACCCTAATACCAACATTTAAGAAATAGGGGCTATATTTGATTCACTATATCGGTAAGTCTCTCAATGTGTCCGGAAAATTATGCGGACAGTTTCCTCCCACTTTACAAAATTATTTACAAATGAGTTAGCACATATGTTCACCTACATGAAACGGATTAAGTAAAACAACCGTGAAGCTACTTACAGTATCAAGGTTAAACTTTGAAAATAACATCAAAATACAGGGCTAATTGTAAAATTAACGGATTGAACCATGTTGCTACCGTGTCAATATTAAAAAACTCAAAGTTATAATTATATAAGATTTTGTTTTTGAATAAAGGCTTGTTAACATGTATTTCATTGTTTTTAAGAATTGTTTTACTAACATCCTAACTATGCAATGCGCTTTATGGCGAACAACAACAACATTGCTACCTTGAAGGTTATTATTGCAGATCTAAATTAAACATGCAGCATGACGTTTCAAGGCTATCTCTTGGAGTCAGAGTGGAATGTTCGCAATTGTTGGGGTATCAATCTATGTTTATGTATCAATATATGATAGATAATGTTTAATATATTATTCATTTTCTATTGACATAGGTGCGGAATATTGGCCGAATGATACGCCATACTGCAAACTGTAAAGTTACAGATAGTGACCTTGGTGAGTACTTCATGACCTTGAAAAGCCTTTTGGACGACCCGATATGCTTATCACAATATCCTGCCGCTAAGGAAGCCCTCTTCAATTTAGAAATGGTAAGATAAGTATTAACTTTTTAAACTTTTCTCTTTCATATATACACTCACTGATTTAAATTGTTTGAAATATATTAATAAAAGAACATATATAAAACTAACTTTTGATTATATGTTTACTGTAAATAAAAGATATGCCATACAATGTGTTTGTGATTTCTATTTACAATGTGTACATGCTTGTTTCGAAGCATTAATGACCCCTTATATCATAGATACATGTACCATCACATTATTTTTAGAATCATACGCAGAAAGTTCGCGTGTCGTGATTTGTGATCACCTTATGTCTGTCTTACGTAGTCTTAAGTCGTCCGACGTCTGTCTTCAGCATTTGCTTTGAGAATACTCAAGACGCCGCTTTTATAATTGTCATAAACATTAGTAAGAACATTTTCCCCAATAATATCTCAGCTGAATTATATAGGGAAAACAACTATGTTACAAGCTCTTTTAAAAACAATTCGTGTGAACAATTTGGAGTTACAGTGTGTGCTAAGTAGTTACACATTATGCTTATAAAAAAAATATTTTTTTTACATATCAAAAGTTCGAACAAAATGTTCTAGTCCGGTAAAATACATGGTCGGGATGTAGAGGAGGCAAATTTGCTTAAATGGCTAAAGGGAAACCTTTCAAACACTCTAGAAGTCGCTTGTTTTGTGTCCATACATCTTTTTTAAAAGGTGTGTTCTAATACAATCGTGGACATCATAATAGAATTTGATCGTAATATAGGTTTTCCTATATATTGGTTGTCTTAAACATGATTTTGATGAGGTTAATGTCTGGCTGTCAGGATTGAACTAGTTTCCTTTATATGTCTATAGTAAAACCTTGTGCAAATTACCTGCTAAGAATTGTTTGGTTTAATTGGATCTCAGTGAGCTCCTCTGGGCCTATGGTTTGTTTGCTTAAGGTATTAAAACAATCATTGGCTAGTAAATGTTCCGCTCAACAAAATAAATGCTGCAGCCAGAAGGCGTGGCAGCTGTTTACAGTGAAACCATGTAAACAATCTAGAAGTCAAATGTTAATGCCCAACGTCTTAAAATTCACACCATGGTTGTTTCAATAATATCTTGCAAGTTTTGAACTTGGTTTCGAGTCTTTAAAACACACTGCGGCCAGAAGTAGAGGCTGCCTTCTCTATTTTATGATTGTGAAACCAACACGGGTGAAGTCACATTTTTGCTCAATCAAAATGACACTTTCTGAGAATATTGCATTCATAAAATGGCAGCCTCGTTTTGGTATAGTTCAAGTACCTTAAATAACATGTCCGCCGAATGGCAGTGTTCCATATATTGACGTAGTGAAACAAAAGAACATTATAGAAGTCACACGTTTTGTCATATAATCATGACACTTACTGAGAACATATGTATTTACGCATGTTTGAAAATGGTTCCTGTTCATCAAGAAAAATTGCCACCATATGGCGGGGAAGTAATAAGCTAATCTGAGCGCAATGTGCTCATATCATAATTTGAGCCATTTTGATTGCATGCTATCTGTTTTTCGTCGTGCATCATCAGCATTTACTGTGAAACCATTATTATTCGTCAGACATTAATTTTCGTCTTTTTCGTCCTTCGACAGATGGACGAATTCAAGATCCTAACGAGCAATCATGTTCCATATTTGAAACAAATAAGACTGAATAACCGTAGGCATGAGGCATTTAAATCCAGCGTAATCCACGCACATACACATGGCTCGAAATTAACACTCGCACACTCGCAAAATGCGAGAAAAAAAAGATTGGAAGGTAAGTTATAAGCCACTAGTATTGTTTGCAAGTAAAGAAATAGTGAAAAACCAGTTATATTGCTAAATGCTTTCGACGGCATGAACGCTAAACGTCAATTTTTTGAACTTCCGGATACCCATATGCGGAAGCGCGCACCTTGTTTGTAGACTGGTATACTTATAGTACAGATACCCGGATGGTATTGATACAAAGAGCATGAAACAGTCGACTATTCACACTCAAATTAAATCCAGTTTTGACACAAAGGGGTGTACATTATACAGTGTACTGACAACTGACATTTCCTGTAAAACGCGAATGCCAGAAACGAATCATCTTCTGAAGCTGATGCAGTTTAGTTGTCGTGTAAACATTTTATTTCAAGAAAACGTTTCACTAGTCTGTATTTTACAATGGATTTGTATCGCTAAAATTACAAATAGCATTCAGAATGTACGTGAATTATTTTTAACCAGGTTTTCCGAAGGAAAAAACTGGTTATAAGATTGGCGAATACGGGCGGGCTGGCGGGCGGGCGGGCGGGCGGGCTGGCGGGCGGGCGGAACAAGCTTGTCCGCTCTCTTATTCAAATAGTGTTCATCCGATCTTTACGAAGCTTGGTCAGAAGTTATATATAGACGATATCTAGGTCAAGTTCGAATATGTATCATGCCGGGTCAGAAACTAGGTCACGGGGTCGAAAAACAGATTTATTTTTAAACAAGGGGGTAATTGTGATGAACAATCAGTAGCAATGCGTATTTTGATCTATATTGTTTTATAGTCGATCGGTCTATCTTACGATAAACCGGGAATGTTTATATGCCAAACCGAAAATATTCAGACCAAGTTTCATGAAGATTTAGCAATACATGTAGCCTCTGTAATGTGCACAATATACTGTGAAACCATTTATTTTCGTCAGCACGAAATTCCGTTTTTTTTTTTTAAAATGACTATTTCGTCAGCACTCAAATTCGTCCATTTCTGGTTTTGAAAAAAAAGAGTCCTAATTGTTTGTAATGTTTGTAATATACATGTAATACGCGGTTGCGAAACATTCGTGCTGGGGCAAGAGGGGTGACACTTGGTAGTCACTTGCAGGAGGTGGGCCTTGTTTGGCATATGCCAATTAACAAGTCTGTTATTTCAGGTGATAGTATCTGTCCCTTGTATTTTTAATAGTATTGTCTTTAATCCGGATTCGCCGCGTGTTGGCTGTATAACCTGCAACACCCCTAAAAAACAGAATACACACAATAGGTAATACAGTTGTTAACAATTAGCGCTAATCAACACTATTCTACCTAAACGAAGTCGATGCATTCGATACAGCCTTATTGCATTCGCGTTTTACATGAAATGTCAGTTGTCAGTACACTGTATAATGTACACCCCTTTGTGTCAAAACTGGATTTAATTTGAGTGTGAATAGTCGACTGTTTCATGCTCTTTGTATCAATACCATCCGGGTATCTGTACTATAAGTATACCAGTCTACAAACAAGGTGCGCGCTTCCGCATATGGGTATTCGGACGTTCAAAAAATTGACCTACGGTTAAGCGTTCATGCCGTCGAAAGCATTTAGCAATATAACTCGTTTTTTTCACTATTTCATTACTTGCAAAAAATACTAGTGGCTTATAACTTTCCTTGCAATATTTTTTTACTCGCATTTTGCGAGTGTGCGAGTGTTAATTTCGAGCCATGTGTATATGCGTTGATTACGCTGGATTTAAATGTCTCATGCCTACGGTTATTCAATCTTATTTGTTTCAAATATGGAACATGATTGCTCGTTAGGATCTTGAATTCGTCCATCGGTCGAAGGACGAAAAAGACGAAAATTAATGTCTGACGAATAATAATGGTTTCACAGTAAATGCTGATGATGCACGACGAAAGACAGATAGCATGCAATCAAAATGGCTCAAATTATGATATGAGCACATTGCGCTCAGATTAGCTTATTACTTCCCCGCCATATGGTGGCAATTTTTCTTGATGAACAGGAACCATTTTCAAACATGCGTAAATACATATGTTCTCAGTAAGTGTCATGATTATATGGCAAAACGTGTGACTTCTATAATGTTCTTTTGTTTCACTACGTCAATATATGGAACACTGCCATTCGGCGGACATGTTATTTAAGGTACTTGAACTATACCAAAACGAGGCTGCAATTTTATGAATGCAATATTCTCAGAAAGTGTCATTTTGATTGAGCAAAAATGTGACTTCAACCGTGTTGGTTTCACAATAGTAAAATATGGAAGGCGGCCCCTACTTCTGGCCGCAGTGTGTTTTAAAGACTCGAAACCAAGTTCAAAACTTGCAAGATATTATTGTCAACCATGGTGTGAATTTTAAGACGTTTGACATTAACATTTGACTTCTAGATTGTTTACATGGTTTCACTATAAACAGCTGCCACGCCTTCTGGCTGCAGCATTTATTTCGTTGAGCGGAACATTTACTAGCCAATGATTGTTTTAATACCTTAAGCAAACAAACCATAGGCCCAGAGGAGCTCACTAAGATCCAATTGAACCAAACAATTCTTAGCAGGTAATTTGCACAAGGTTTTACTATAGACATATACAGGAAACTAGTTCAATCCTGACAGCCAGGCATTACCCTCATCAAAATCATCTATCTTACGATAGACCAGTTCCTTTTTTCAATCAATATCTTGTGAGCGGATTGACCAATTTCCTTGACACTTTCCATTTGCATTTCCCTTTGCCAGTAAATGGTCCCTATTGAATTAGGGCTCACTGGATCAAAGGTCAAGGTCACACTAAGAAAGTCATTTATTTTCGATAAAATTTTTTAGTAGATAGCTAATTTGCTTGATAATTCCCATATTATTAGCCTTTGCCAGTAAATTTTCCCTTTTGAAATTGGGGTCCCTCTGTGAAAGGTCAATGTCACTGTCACACTTAGAATAAAATGTGTTTCTGATGAATTATTTGTGAACAGAGAGATCGATTGGCTTGGTATTTTCCATGTGCACTGGCGTTCGGCGATATATGGCCCATATTCAAATAAGTGACACTAGATTTAAGGTAAAGATCCCTTTTACACTTGTTCACTTGGCCATGGTTCAATGTCACTGTCATTATAAGTGTTAAACTCGTTTTTGATCTATAGATCGTCTACGAATTGACCGAAGTTCATTATACTTCACATCACTAATAAAATTGTGGTCACCAGTTCATAGGTAAATGTTACTGTGATATTAAGTATTAACTTTATTTCCGTTAAAGACGCTATCAAGGGATTGATTGATGCGTCTCATACGTTGCAGATGCATTGACCTTGAAAAGTATAGACTCCCTTTTTAACTGTAGGTCACTGATCAAAGTCACTGTGCCATTGAATGTGAAAATCATGTCCGATTGATAGACAACGCGAGAGCGGAATGACCGTTTGACCTGATTATTCACAGAAAATTTGTCTCGCACAATTTCCATGGGTAACGCATCAACGACTCCACAATGGAGCCCCATACGTTCCCAGAACTACTGGCCTTTGTCATAATATGATTTATGGGTATGTGGGAGCAAGTTGAGCTTTAACACCGTCAATTGTGTTGTGTTATTTTGTGAAGTGTTTAAACATATGTCAGTTGCTTAGATCACAACTAATAGCTTAACATTGGCAGAATTGACATCAATTTTCTACATCAAAGTATTATCTAAGCAATGAGTGTTATGTACTTTAAAATATCTAAGTATGAAAAAACAGAACAATATGTATAGCAAACTTTTCAACGATGATAATGTTCAGAAAAACAATCAAGCATTTTTTATTCCATGTTTAATGACGTTCTGGCTATTCCATCCATCTTTCATGGCAGTTGAAAGTTAACTTTATTAACACCAACCATCTGATGTGTAATAATGAAAGGGTCAGACAAATGTAGCTGTTTACATGGTCACTTTTCCACTACTGACATTATCTATACACTGTGGCAGAGAATGCCGTGTATGTACGCAAAAAAAGAAGAAACTTATAACGGTGAAGTATTCACGAAATTAGTACCCTACATATGAAAAACAGTCCTATATTACAGTCACTTAAATATTATTAGACTTGTATAGCAAAATGCTTAGAATGTAGGAAAAACAACAGCTTAAAACCCAGCACATTTAATTATGAATGGTTTGACTTTAAACTATTGTTAAATGTTTAAAATGTTAATACCTTGTTTATTTAATGTGAGTATCATATACATATATATTTTTGTACTAAACATTATTAATCACGCATTACCATTTGTAATTAGGGCTATATAGGAATCACTCTGTCGGTCGGTCAGTCGGTCTGTCTGTCCAAAATATCCCATCTTCACCAAACTTGGTGTCTAGTACAAGTTTGAATATGGGTCATGCTGGGTCAAAAACAAGTCACGGGGTCACTAAGTTTGTTTTAAACCGAAAGTTTGTCCGGACCATAACTATGGCATTTATCGTTAGATTTGTAATGGCTCGTTTCATGTGTTCGGCATCATGGGACGGTGAGTAATTCGAGATGAGTTTGTCGATATCTCCAAGATCAAGGTCACACTTGGAGTTGTACATAAATGAGCTTGTCAGGGCCATAACTTTGCCATTTATTGTGAGACTTTAAAATCATTTGCCTTATTTGTTTACCATAAATAGACAGTGTGTCATGCGAACGAATACGTCGATATTTCAAAGAATAAATGCCACACTTTGAGTCCAAAGGTCAAACGTGGCAATACGTGGGCTTGTCCGAGTCATAACTATATGGTTCATTATGAGATTTTTAAATCAATTTGCAAATTTGTTCACTATCATTGGACGGTATGACATGCGAAAGAATTACGTCAATATCCAAGGTCAATGTCAAAGTTAAGTTCAAAGGTAAAACAATTGGCATACATGAGCTTTTACGGGCCATAACTGTGACGTTCATTGTGAAATTTTAAAATCATTTGGCGCATTTGTTCACCATCATTGGACGTGTTGTCATGCGAAAGAATTACGTCGATATCTGCAACGCCAAGGTCACACTTTGAGTTCAAACGTAAGCATATGCCAGAAATGATCTTGTCCGGGCCATCATTCGTTCTGATATTCTACAATTACTCGATACATTTGTTCTCAATTATAGGACGGTGTGTCATTCGAAAGAATTACATAGGTATATCTTAGGCCAAGGTCACACTTTTAGTTTAAAGGTCAAACATGACAAAAAGGATCTTCTTCGGTTCATAAATATGGCATTCATTGTGAAATTTTAAAATGACTCTGTACATGAGTTTTATTCACTGTAGTTAGACGATGTGTCATGCGGATGAATTCAAAAGTTCAAATGTCAAAATGGACATGAATGATAACGGCATAATAATTCTTAAACATCGCCATAAATTAGCTCCTCTTGTTTTGTGAAGACAGCATGCAACATATTCTGTGACAATGCAGCAAGTGGGGTTAAACGTCACGTCTGTGACAAAGCTCTAGTTAAATGTTTATTAAGTTAATACATAATACATTATTTAATCTAAGACCATATGGTGCATATAAATTATCCGACAATCAAATTTGTTTTGGAATATTAAATGGTGCAAATGTAAACTTGTAAAACTTTTTTTTAAATAGTAAAACAAGAAGTTGTTTTTATTGTCTACATGAACATGCAATTGACATGTTTACACAATGTTGGGAATATGTTATAAAAAAAAAAATTTGGTACAAATATGGAACTTTTCAAGAAAATAAGTGTTTAATTAGTGTCTTAAATTCTTTAATTTGATGAATCAATTTTGAAAGCAAGAGCTGAGATTTTCTCTGTAAAAGGGGTGAGGGGAGGTTGTTCCTGACCATTTATTATTCCAGAATCCGATTTTATAAAGGAATGTATATATAAATTTGTAAAATGGTGATTGTCAAGTTTATTAGTCCTCACCGGTTTCACCGTCTCCGTCCGTCCGTCCGTCCGTCACACTTTTCTGGATTCTGCGATAACTTTAAAAGTTCTTAGTATTTTTTTATTAAACTTGGAATATGGATAGATGGCAATATGGACATTATGCATGTCATTTTATTTCGTTCCGACGTAAAAAAATATGGTTGCTATGGCAACAAAACTACTAGACATACTGCTGAAAATGGTGTTTTTTCTTGATCCTGCGATAACTTTTAAAGTTCTTAATATGTTTTCATGTAACTTAAAAAATGGATAGATGGCAATATGGACATTATGCACGTCATTTCGTTTCGTCCCGACGTCAAAAATTCTGGTAGCTATGGCAGCAAATAGACTAGAAATACTGCTGAAAATGGTGGTTTTCTGGATCCTGCAATGAATTTTAAAGTTCTTAATATTTTTTCATGAAACTTGAAACATGGATAGATGGCAATATGGGCATTATGCACGTCATTTCATTTTGTTCCTAAAAAAAAATTGGTTGCTATGGCAACAAATATATATATATATATATGTAACACAATCTAGAATTTCTGACAATGGTGGAGCCGGTAGGGGACTTATATTGCTTGACAATAGTTTTGTTTCTTTTGTTTTTATGCTCACGTTAGGGTTGCTTATAGCAGTCGCCTTTCTCGTCCGTCAGTCCATCCGTTTGTCCGGCATGTTGTTTTCTGGAGTTGTTTACGCAACGTATTAAGACTTAGAACGTATATTTGCTTTATGACTCTACATGAATGGCCTTTCGATGAAGAATGAGTGGCGTTCTGTTTCATTAATATTTTTACGAAGTTATGGGCGTTGAAATTGTATCGACAATACCCGTTTTCCGGATGTTTTTTACGGTACTCTTTCAGATATTGAGCTCAAATTTGGTTCGTAAGAATACCAACATGTCTTATATATGAGGTGTTTTTTGTTACAGTCCATTAATGTTTGGCAAAGTTATGGGTTTTGTACTTTCCTCCCGTTTCCGAAGGTTTTTTAACAAACAATTTGAAATAGTTCAGATAGCTGACTGTTGGTATGTGAGGTTACCTACATTATTTACAGATGAAGTGTGAGTTTTGTTCCAGTTCGTTGAATATTTGCGAAGTTGTGGATCTTGGACTTTCAGATATGTAGCTGATTTTGCTGTATGAGTCTACCTACATGACTAACAGCCAAAGTGGGAGATTTGTTCGGGTCCATTGATTTTTTGGTCAAGTTATAGGTCTTTGACTTGAACTTTAACCGTTTTCCGGATATTGTTTACGCAATGCTTTCAGATATAGAGCTGATGTTTATGCCCCATCCCATTAGGTGGAACATAAAAGTCGCATGTCCGTCCGTTTATATGTACATCATTTTCATCGTCCGGCATTCCGATAGATACAGGTTATGTACGCAACGTTTTGAGATATTGAGTAAATGTTTGGTATGTGCGTGTACCTACATTACATACAGATGAAGCGTGACTTTTTTCAGCCCATGGCTTTTTGGCGAAGTTTCGGGCCTGAGCCTTAAACACATTCACTAAAAATGCCGTTTTTCATATATTGAGTCTACTTACATGACCTGCAGATGAAGAGTGAATTTTATTCCGGTCCATTGATGCTTGGCAAAGTTATGGTCCTTGAAAAATCTAAATCTTCCCGTTTCACGGAATAAACAAAAACGCTCTAAGATATGTAGCTGATTTTTGGTGAGTCCACCTTCATGACTTACACATAAAGTTTTAATTTTGCCCCTGTCCATTGATTTTAAGCGAAGTTATGGTCGATGGCCTTTGAAATTTTCCATTTTCCAGAGCTCTTTGTTACGCAACGCTTTCAGATTGTGAGCTGGTTAATGAGAATGTGAGTCCATCCACATGACTTACAGATGAAGTGTGAGTTTGCCCCAGTCCATTGATTTTTTGCAATATCGGACTTAATACAATTTCTGTAAAAAAGCTTCTGTGCGGCTTTAAGCGCAATAGGGGGCATTGCGTTTCACAAACGCAGGTCTGTTTATTTTGAAGTTCATAAAACAGGACAAAAAGTATGGGTTGAATTGAGAACTTGCGTCAAATATTTTAGAGACGACTGTAGATGTCAGTTATTGGTTAATTTCAATTGAAATGCCATCGCAAAATGAACACATGCACATACACTTTATCAATACAATAATTCAAGACAAACTGGTAAATTTTGTTGAAATATATATCTTATATTTCATTCAGTAATGTATATTGAAAAGCGGTTTTCAAATTTGTAACAGATTTTGGTTTGTAAAGATGTATTTATATTCTTAATCATTAACTTCTTCAAGCAGCAGAGGGATTATTGAAATTAAAAAAATTGAATACGAATTGGTACATTTTAAAATGCTGTACATACCAACATAACGAATTGTAACGGTTAGACATTGTGCATGAAGGGGGTATGATGGGTTGAATACCATTAATGTTGTTTAGATTGAAAAAGATAAATATCACTTTTAAGATGTTTAAGATTAATTTATGGGCTGAAACATAATAACCATGTATCATATTTGAAACATGTAGACACCAAAATATAATTTAGTTAAATACCGTTTTGTATTCAGATATACAGTGAGAACGATCCGTTGAAAAAATCGACAAACGACCAGAACCAGGATATCTTTGAAACGCTCAAGAGTTCAAATGAAGATGAACAAGAATCAAAAGAAAACGTAAAGGCTTTTGCAGATTCTCCAAAGCAAAACAATCCAATAAGAGAAAATGTATTAAAAAATTTCAAATTACGCACTAAGATCGGAGCAAGTAAAGAAAGCGAAATGCAAAGTTCGTATACATTACTACTACTACTATTACTACCACTACTACTACTACTACTACTACTACTACTACTACTACTACTACTACTACTACTACTACGACTACTACTACTACTCTACTACTACTACTACTACTACTACTACTACTACTACTACTACTACTACTACTACTACTACTACTACTATCTACTACTACTACTACTACTACTACTACTACTACTACTACTACTACTACTTCTACTACTACTACTACTACTACTACTACTACTACTACTACTACTACTACTACTACTACTACTACTACTACTACTACTACAACTTCTACTACTACTACTACTACTACTACTTCTTCTTCTACTACTACTAGTATTACTACTTTTACTACTTCTGCTTCTACTTCTTCAAGTTGTACTACCTCAAGAAGTATTACACGTACGAGTTCTATTTCTACTTCTTCTATCCCTCCTACTTCTGCCATTCAGATGTCATGCAACTTTCAATATACCACCACGGTGTTTATGGTTATGTCTTTAACCATTTATCGTTGTATCCTTTAGACTATTCTTAAATTTCAATCAATGATGACTTTGAGTGAAATAAGAAATCTGTCAGAAATGGAGACATTGCAATAGTCTCTTTTTACGATATTACTATGTAATCTTAACCTTTAAGTATAACAAATGAGTAAGGAGTTGTTTACATGTCTGAAGATCACAATTGCTTTTCTAAAATTGGACCTTAATGTTATGACTGTTTTTGATATGCCGCGATTATGTAGTATACACTAGTCCAATGGATTTTTGGGGAAAATCATTCATTGTATTAATGCTATTACTTATATTTGTTCCCATAGTTTTATTACTCCTACTTCTTTTTTGCTACTACTACATTTTTTGTATTTGTATTACAACTATTATTACGTTAGGCACTTTAATTGCTTTGTTTGACGTTTTGTATTTGCAGATAAGAAAACTGGACAGAACAAAAAGCTTTATGATTTATGTACACAATTCGGCAGAAAGTCACAAAAACTAAAGGATGAATGCCAAACAATTTGTAAACTTATTCGGAAGATTAAGGATGTGTTGGATGTTTATCCTTCTTTTACAGAGAAAGACGAATATAGTATATATTTCATAGTTAGTGTACACAAAAAGTCAGACATCATTTTGAAGAGTCTTTCAGATCTTGATATTGATTATGTTGTTAAGCAAACTGCTTTTGATCATTCTGAAAGATCTATTTCACAGCCTGTTATCGAATTTCAAATGAAAGACAGTGAAATAGAAATTATTAAAATATGTATGAAGAACAATGTACAACGACTTATTACAAAACATAAATACCTCAGCATTGTTGAAGGATGTTGTTACAAACTGGAAACTGAAACTGCATGTGCTACACACTCATTAAAATACGAACCTAGGCTAGCGCTATACGTACTGGCAAAGGGATACATTCCAATCGATGAGGATCCCTTTGAACAATCTTACGATGGTGTGCGAGTTGCTGTTAGAGAAGGAGTATTTGTGCCTTTTACATCTCCGTTACGAATGGGCAGTGGAATTCAACGTTGTCTGAGTGGCACTCTTAGCTTTTTTATTGAGCATACGCATGGTCTTTGCTGCTTGACATCTGCGCATGTAATGTTGACAAAAGATGAACATGAACAATGTAAACAAAACAATGGACATATTCATGCATTTTTAAGTGATGCTCAAGTTCGAAGACAAGATTCATTGGAATCGATCGGAACACTTGTTGAAGCCATATGTAAAGAAGGCGGATTAGCTGAAGCTGGGGTTGAAATAGCACTCATTCAGATGGGCCAAACATATGATATCGATGGAGCATTGTCCACACAAAAAGGTATTGGATCATTTGAAATTTTGTTAAAATAATTAATAACATAATACTTAATAACTAAATATTGTTCACTTCTAATGTTTGTTTATTCTTGTGATTGCAGATTTAGAATTTTCATCTGGAAAAACATTACAAGCAAATCTGTGCAATAGTCGTTGTTTTAAAGTTGGAAAAGAGAGTGGTTTAACTAAAGGCACAATAATCAATATAGGACAAGCAGGCTTCGTTCGCCAAATCATCTCTATCCCCCATCTCGGATACTCGTTTAATATGTATAACCAAATTCAAGTGAAGCCATTAACACCAAAATTTGCCACTGAAGGTGATTCTGGAGCACCCGTGTTCGTCAAAGATGGTGACGGACAAAATGCTTGTATAGGAATTGTCTTGGGAGGAAGATCGGATGGTGTGATTTATGTCACTCCTATAACGAGGATTATTCAAGAACTTGGCATCACTCAACTGAAATCGTTTTCTCAAAATGTTTCGAAAATCTCGAGTGATTTGGAAATTGTAAAACAAGACGTGTCAATATTAAATAGAAAAGTTGATACGTTGAATAGCAATATTGAAGCAGTCTTAGCACATCTCCGCCAAAACAGCAATAAAAACTAGCATAGTTTGTAACCATAAATTTACTGTAAACAAAACATGTATAACAGGTCATAATATTATTTTTTTTTTGCTATTTAATTGTAAAAATATAGTAAATAGTTTTTTTTAAATAAACCAATAATACACTAAAATCGGGTCGCATCTATGATTTATTTTACTAATTTTACCAAGTTACTAACTTTTTACGTCCATCAATAATACTGTCCGATTTACGTTTATTATAGTCATGTATCAATCTAAGCAAATAATAGTGCTTGCACTTATATGACCGTCAATGGTTTACTGTATTTATTGTTCATATGGTATACTGATGTGGAATCTACTTCGTTTATAATGCCATATTATCCCTGCCGAAAATATTTTCGGAAAGGGTATAGTAATTGGTCCTGTCTGTCCGTCTGTGCGTCCGTCTTTCCATCCGAAACTTTAGCCGGGCATAACTCTAAATCTACTCTACTTGAAACTTAAAATATAAACAGATGGCAAGTAGGAGAAGTGCAGTGACTTTTCACCATAACTCTGTATACCTTAGTTTTTTAATTACCTCCCTTTATTTAATTTCAAAGTCATTTTTATCGTGAGTATATCTTTAAATCTACTCAAGGGATTGACTTGAAACATTGAAATATAAAAAAAAAATGGAATATAGGAGAAATGCAGTACTAAGAACCATAATCTATCAACCTCAGTTTTTGAATTATCTCATGTAATTTCAAAGTAAATTTTCGTCCGGAGCATCACTCTAAATCTACGAAAGGGATTTACTTGAAGCATGAAATATAATTAGAAGACAAGTAAGAAAGGTGCATTGACTAAGAACCACAACTCTATCTACCTTAGTTTTTTATTAATCTCCCATTATTTAATTTCAAAGTATTTTTTTGCTCAAAGCATTTCTCAAAATCTACAGAAGGGATTTACGCGAACCTAGAAATATACACTGACGAAAAATAGTAGAAGTGCAGTGAACATGAACCATAACTTTTTCGGCCGTAGTTTTTGAATTATCTCCCTTTTTAATTTTGTATTTTTTATTCATTTATATGAAATTTATTTATTATTTTAAATTCTCTTTCATTTTAATTTATTGTAGTAAATATTTAAGTTTTTCAATTTTTAATATCTCCCTGTGTCTAATTTTACAATAATAGTTTAATATGAACATAAGTATTCACTGCAAAATGAATATATAAGTTTAAGAAAAGTACAGTGCTCAAGAACAGTAACTGTTTTTAGTGTTCTGTTTTAATTGACTCTTTTTTTCATATATTTTATTCTCTACAGCATAACTCCAACACTATATAACTAATTGCTACTCGAAATATAAATAGATGAAACAGCTGCCATGTTTTCCAATTATTATTCTACTCGAAGAACGATAAATTGATTTACAAATTTGTTATCGAAATATGATACGAATGCATGTTTTTAAACGAAAAGAAATTGTGAAGTAATTTTATCATAAGTTTGTTTATGTACATATTTTTGCGACATATAAGTGTAGCAGCAGTAGTATAATATTGTTTATTTTTATCTGTGTATATCTACATGTATGTATTGACTTAAAGTTTATTCTTTCTAGATTACACAAGTGAAAAAGTCTTATGTGATCACTAGGATCAAACTTCGATATGGGACTGTATGTTGACTTATATTTGAACATATTTATAATAATTAAACATATATAATTTAACTGTGAGTTTATATTGTTCTTAGACATGGCATATATGGAAAGTGTTTGATCAACGTTTAACTTCTATAGGTTCGGCTACCATCAGCTTTAGTTAACTATTTTGGCCTTTACAGTTCAGAGCAACTCGGCCCTGACATGCGCAGTTTTGTTTTTGATATGTAAACTAAGCAAACATTATATGTATAGAAACCGTGTTCACTTTATGAACACTCTCAAATGTCAATATGATCTTTTGATAAGCATATAGTAATATAGTTTGTAGGCATTCATTTTAGATTGTGCTACTTAAGGAAATCATTTATGTTTCTTAGTGTTGTTTCTCTATGATGTTTGTCACAGTATAGTGGTGCGTGTTACCCGTTGCCCTCAAGGCGAAAGAAAAACATTAATCAACACTAGCCTGATTTATTGAGCGATTATTATATATGCATATACAAAGTTTTAAACTGCTTTAAAATAGTTAATAAGGTTCTTTTACGAGTGATAAACTTGGCGCATATTTTTCGTTTAAATAACTTGTTCATGAACAGCATCTTTTTAAAAAGTATTCCGTTGTTTTATTTGATTCTGTTTTAAATGTTTTGGATTGGAATCATGTCGTTTGATGTGTTTATTTGAAATATTTATGTGTGTCACTGCTTGTTAAATTAAAACAATATTTACTTTTGTACTGTTTGGCTTGACTTTGTTTTTATATTCAATGATAAGAAAGTTTATACATTCAATGATAAGAAACTAACATGGGAATGAATATCACAAGTTGCTGGTAATGACACATGTTTACAGTGTTATTTATTTTATCTAAACCTTTGATTTTAGTAATTGGCTGTTTGCTTGGTGATAAGAATGTTAAATTCTTTCAGATTGAAAGTCAGAATCGCCAATATTTAATATTTTCATCTGCCATTTAAAGTTATTTTCTGTTTGCATTTTTCATCTCATATAAATGTGCGTGTTTCGTGATTTTATATAGTTTTTATATTTCAATTTAGTTGTTACGTATACATTGTACCAATGTGTTCCTACATCATATAAATGGTTGTTATGGCTCTGTATATATTTTGATGTGGGGATACTGATATACTACAAAGGAAAACAATTATTTGATACTAGCCATGCTTGCCATTAGACTTCCTAAAAATATTTCAATACCATATAAAGGTATGCGATTCCTAGTTACTTCGGCATCTGGAAAGTTAGGACTTTAGTAACTTCGGTATTCAGTAATTATCACGGCACTTGACATTGGATATTTCGGCTGTTATAGTTAGACGCTTCGGTAATATTTTTGTTAACAAAATAGATTTGTATAAATTAATACATTTATGGTTAAATAAATATATTTCAACATACATTGTATTGTCATCGGCACTTACGCTCCGACGCACACTTCGTGTTTACATAATAACTTGATAAATTAATTTGGTAAGGGATATACAAATAAGGCAAAGCAATACAAATTTTAAGCCATTTAATTGTTCTGTTTTAGAAAATACCAAACCAAAAAACAAAAAATAACATACATGACATATACCCTTTAATTGTCAATTTATTAAAGCGCTCTGTTCTTGTAATACCAAACTCAATTAACAAGACATTTACAATTAAGTGCTTAAAAACTTTGCTCTGGATAACTGAGGAAACTTACGTGCTGAAGTCTTAAAATTGTTCACACAATTGGCAAACGTGGCATGTGTATAAACTTTGCAAACTGATTAAACATCAATTAAATATGTGATAATATACCAGTGTCGAAGTGACTAACGGTGAATGCCGAGTTCCGAAGTAGCACTTGTTTAAGATGCCGAAGATAGCAGGTGTCAAAGTAACTAAATACCACCGCCAAAACATATTGATACCGACTTACAACTGTCTATTTTGCAGCAATAACACTGGGTAAGAGTTAGGTGCAGACTGCATAATTAATTGCATTGCGCAGACTGCGGTTGCTTGAAATACCGGAATCTACAAAATCTACCGTTTTAGATACAATCTGCGATACAACGTGATATATTTATAATAAATGCATAATTTATTAAAGTTTATATATTTCCAGATATACGATAATCATATTGTGTTAGTTTAAGTTTTTGCAGAGTGATTATATAATTGTTGTTGTATCTTGAGTTTGAGAACATTGCAAACTCTCACTCATTCTTGTGTAAAGAAACTTTTTCATGATTTTGAGTTCTCATAGATATTTTTATATCAAGAAAATATATATAATTATTCCGCATTCATATTTAAGGAGCGAGTAGAAAGCAACTTTTTTAAAATGGCAAGGTTTATGACCGTGTAGTTCAGTTTTAAAAGATTACGCTCATTAAACAAAGACATAGCCTTTGAACATTATCTTTTAACCTACGGACATTTGTTTCACGCCAAAGGCTCGCTTACTAACCAAATTACTGAACTCGTTTAATAAAATATGGTATGATATGACAACATGTGCCAGATCTTATATGTATGTAATCACATTGCTTTCTATATTATGTACTCTGTACTCATCTCAAATAAAACGCCCGTCTTGTCTTGTTATATTGTGTATATATATTAATAATTATCATCAAATTTTCCACAAATAATGGACGTTTATAAAATATACGGCACTCCAAAATCATCACCGACTCTCAATGACGCCCTCGTTAGGTTACTATGTTACAAAGCAATATTTGTTATAAACTGAAAACTACCTCGAGAAACTTCTGGTTTGTTTAAATCTTAAAGTTGATAATAAATTTGCATGTTTTAGTGTGCATAATTTGCATAGTAACATTTTAAGCATAAACGCTGAAACGCTTTGTAATTTAATGGTAGTATGCACAGACAAATGTTGTTACAAATGCTTTAATTTTTTCAGTATTGGTTTCGAATTTGGAAATTTTACTCTTGATTGAAGAGGTATTTCAACAGAAAAGTTGATGCTTGGGAATGCGCGTCTATTAACATAAACTAATTAAATAGATTGCAAAGGCATATAAAGTATGGACTAACGGTTGTGGATAAAACGCAGCTTATAGAGCAGCCAATAAACACATATAGGGAACACACAGGTTTGAGCGCAACCAATATCGACAGAGAAGGAAACATAATTAGGCACCGGTTTCGAGATTGTGCATGATAAGTTATTGTGAACAATGAATTAAAAAAGCAATATCAAGTGTTTAACTCAGTAAATAATTTACATATTCTTTAAATGTATTTGAGTAATTGAACTTATACTATTTAAAACAAAATATTTAAACACTCTGAATTGAATTTGTCACATTTGGTTTTAATTTAATATAATTCTATAATCAAAGATATATAAAAAAAACAAACGTGTTCAGCTTTGTTAATTATATGTAATGAATAAATATACATAATATTGCTTCTGACCTAGTTTAATATTTTGAAAGTATACAGTGAATTAAAAATGAGTGCGTAAGGCGAAGAATGCGTAAGTAGCTTAGAAAAACTGGGGCAAAACACTAACTTCCGCGTTTATCCTCATGTAATGCAGAGTTTTCCCATTTTTTCCTAAAAACCATATTGCCAATTTCTTAATAATATATAAAATAAATATAATTAATAACCTCTGTTTGCGTACCTTTTAGTTTGTCGATGTGTTTTTTAAGATGTAACCACGAGCAAAAGAAAGACTTTTGTACTCATTTGCATTCTCAAAAATTTAAAATGCCGTTTCCGACCCATTTAAATTCCCACGAGCAGCCTCATTGTGCTTTGAATTTTCACCAATATCTTAATCCACATCACATGCAAACAAACTGTTACTATCACATGTTTACTTGTAAGAACAGAGTGGTGTTCATGGAAATGTAATCTAGATTAATTCAAGGGTCCGTCCCAGGGACTGTCAGTACAGTAGAATTGCAATAACTCGAGCTGGCGATTTCTCGAAAACTGGTGATTACTCGAGCATTAAAGAAAGTCCCTAGCATTTTCCTTTAGTGTCTATATAAAAATACCCGCGATAACTCAAACATGCGATTTCCGATAACTCGAGGTCGTGTGCCGGTCCCTGAAATACATTTCACAGCCAATTAACTGGCAATAATTCGAGGACGCTTTCTCGTCTGGTCGGTGCTTAAATTATTCGAGTTGTGAAAACAGCGTAATCAAGCAGACAGAAGACGCTCGATAATGTGTGAAGTTACAGCGTAGTGCAAATTGTCATCCTTTGAGAAGCAGATCAAAGTTACACAGCTTTAATGATAATTAAATAATTACCAGCAATATAATTATGATAACATGTATGGTATAAAAGAGAGCGTATCAGATAATACATCGGAATCTCTTAACTGAATTCCTTCTTGTCATTTGCGCTGCATCCCAGGGACTGTCAGTATATCCATTTGTTAGGAAACGTTTTCTCAAAAGTTCCGAAATCTGTCAACCTATTATACAAATGTAATACATGATAAAATAATTTGACACTACACACGCTTGCTGACTTTTCATCATTCGAAATTTGTAGAAGTTCGACTGCAGCTGTTTTAAACTACATGGAATTATCCTTCAATACATCGGAAACGTTATTTACGTTTCTATATTTGTTCAACTAACTGTTTCGTAAACTGCTTAATTGAAAACTGGGCTTCTTCTGGTTTTTAATGGCATTTGAATTTGTTTGTACATGAACTTTTAAACTATTTTTTTTATTGATTAAATGCAGTTATTATATTGATAAATGTCCGTGTGTTAATAACACTGTATGCTTATTAAATTAAATACAATGGGCATGTGCATACGTGCGCACGTAATGTACACATCCGTGAAACAATGTTATTAACAATGATCAAAACAAGTTTTTTTTTAAATCCATTATTTGATCATCAGCAACAATAATAGTTCAACAACAAGAGCAACATCACAAAATTCAAGTGCTACTTAAACAATAAAAATCAAACAAGTTAATAAAAAAAACAACGGGCTTGTTCCCTGATTAGTATTGTTTTGTATGAATTTACAACGCACACAAAGGTGCTCATTACAGTTTGAATATTATTTTCAGAACAATCAATTAATGGCAATTTATTCATTAAATACAAACGACACGATGTAGCCATTTATGTTCATTCTAAAAACATATTAAACTGATACAATAATTCGTCATTAGATACGTATACGAACTTGCGCTTATGGATTCATTCAAATTTTGTTTCACACAAATATTTGAAAAAAGTAAACTTACTTGGTTTCACTTTGTTTGCAATAGGTATATCAGTTTTCATATCTAAGATAAATGAAAGATCTTGTCTACCGCCCCCCCCCCCCCCCTTAAAACAGTGGTTGTCAACAATGTGTATTAGCGATCTGGTGTGGTTCGTTGTAGATTTACGCTTTCGACTTCAGAGCAACAGTATTTCTATCAATATAGTATATTCACATTTTAATCTTATATATAATATAACTAGTGTCATGTTTGCGAGCTATGCAACGTGTTTTTTTTTGTATTTGTTCCTTCTATTAATATTAATGAAATTATAAGGTGTAGAGGTAAACAGTATGGAAATACAATAAAACAACATCCGATGAATACTGATAAAATTACGGGTGTTTTGGTTTCAAATTCAAAGGAAGAATTGATAGGCGACTAATAAGTGACCTTGTAATTACACTTAGCAAATCTCGATTAATTACAATTAATTACAAAACAGCATTCAATCTCATAAGGTATAGTTCTGCAATATAATATGTCACCAAACTCTTGTCTAATTATAACAGCTAATAAACTAAATTTTAGCGATAATATGATTCAAAAAGGCAATAACCCGTTTAATATTAAACTACTTTAATATATTAATTCATTTATTATAAATACAATAATGCAATTATAATTACAGATTTATAGTTATTAAACTAAATTATAATGATTTCATGTCGATACCGATAATCAAAATAAGTGTGTATGTGTACTGCCATTTAAGTTTAAAAAATGTTATGCAATTTAAAATTGTATTGCACCTTTATAATATTCATAAGAATTGTGAAAAATAAAAACTTTTAATTATTGTCTTCTCGAATTAGACATAGGCAGCATATGTGCACCATTCGTTTACATCGTTTACATAAACGACCTGCTAAACGAACTCACGACATCCCCATACGGCTTTAAGAACGGCGAACAGTCATTATGTTCCCCAACCCAAGCTGATGACGTGCTACTCCTGTCGCTTTCGCGCCGCGGCTTAAACGAACTAGCGGAGAAGTGCAACTCATACGCTAACAAGTGGCGTTTCACTTACAACGCTTCCAAATGTGCCGTTATTACCATGGGCCGAAAACGGTCCAAAGCAATACCCGCCCCCAAGATCGCTTTTGATTCAACACTAATACCCGAAGCGGCAAATTACAAACATTAAGGTATAATACAGTCGATCAGTAGAAAATACCCTTAAGACATTGACGCTGTGAAACAGACAATAAGAGGCACGTTCCTTTCCCTCTCGCAGAAAGTGTCCGGAAGGTCCGGAGCAAACCCAAACACTGCGATTAAACTGTACAAGACCGCAGTCATATCCAAAGCGCTGTTTGGCTGCGAGCTATGGAACAGTATCTCAATTGCCGACATGCAACAACTCGAGGATGCCCACCACTTTTGTTTGAAACGTGCCCAAGGCCTCCCCCATCTCACGCGCTCAGACATGGTGCTCGGCCTTGCGGGAATGACTTCCATCGAAGCGCTTTTAGACCTGCAAAAGTTAGCATTCCTTGGCTCACTATGCCACGCTCCTACAGGCGAACCGTGCCATACGCTTTTCATTTTAAGACTGTGTCAGTTTGACTTGTGCGAAAACCGGAAAATTGGCTTTATTCCAGATATTGTGAAAATTATGCAAAAAATACAACCTTGAAGTCTACTTAACGACATTAAAGACCAACAACTTATTCCCGTCAAAAGAGAAATGGAATCTGTCTGCAAAAAAGCAGTGCGCCAACACGAAACCAATCACTGGGGTATGAGGCTCGAACGACATAAAGATTTTTCTCTTTTCAAAGAAGTACACAAGAGCTTGGAACCGGCTACCACATGGAGAGTCGCGAAGATCCGCCCAGATAGCTTATCGCTCATGAAGTTCCTGTCTCGATTATGCTGCAAAAAACCTCATGAACAACCCGTCCTATGCTCAAAGTGCACACACCAGCATATGCACATCGAAGTGGTACACGCACTTTTTGAGTGCCCCTTTACCGACTCGCCGGCTCGTCTACAAACGTTCAAAGAAACCGTTCGGCCACTAGGCGTACCACTGCACGAACACTTGAAAAACGTAGAGCCTGCAACACTGGTGTTGTACCTTAAGGGTATGATCGATGAGGTCATAGCAGACTTGATGCCTATACAACTCTACCCAGAGTTTTTGATTAACTGCGCGTATTTTCTACAATCGGTACTCTCGGGTTAAAATAACTCCACGCATTTCGTCGAACCCTAAACCTGGCACTTCCAAATTTCGATTTCTTTATTAGTGAAGTGCCTTGGACGCTGATAAGGGTATAAATATGACGCGTTCAAAGAACTGAGAAATAAAGTACACCCTTGCGACTTCTAATGTCATTATTGAAAACTTATTTTGTATTCACATGCATATACACATGTATATTACAATTTGACTTAATCTCTAATTATTTACATTGATTGTCATTGTATTTGTGCTTAGTTTGTATCGTTTGTTTGTATCACGTACATCTTCAGAAAATTGAGGCAATAAAGATATATATATATTGGCTGCGTTTTATACCCCGATAACGCAGCCTACAATTTGGAGACATTCAATGCTCTTGGGCTATAAACATCGTTTACATGTGGAACTTTGCTTTTCAGATTTGGCAAGCGGTCGTAGAGTCTAGCAGAACTAGGTGGTTGGAACAAATATGTCTAATGTATTCGCCTCAATAAAATAACACCTTTTACTATTTAAGATGGTGCATCATTTAATGTATGCCATTTACAGATGCCGTTACTTCAATAAAATATACGGCAAGAAGCATTTTTAATTTAAAGAAGCACAAAAGTCACTGATCACGCTTACTTAATCCATTTAAAAATTCATCACCGACAAGATATATCTACAAAATGATATTAGTGATAATGAAATAAATAAAGACGCTCGTATTTGTGTATATTCCGCTACAAAGATTGCGTTAATATTGAAACATCAAAACGCTGGTGGCTTTGAAAGAATGCAATTCAATCAATTCCTTGTTGCACTGACCTTGAAATCACAGTAGTATTGTTAATTGAAAAATCAATAACATTATCCACACTCCAAGAACAATCATACTAAAACCCGCTCTATATATCCACAACAAAATCAATTAATAATGTAAGCAATAAGTCACGTGTGGCGTGTGCAGCAATTACGTTGATTGTAATTATATATTGGTAGCGTAACCTTTACCTAAATCATTTTGCATATCGCAACAAGTGAAGAAGTGAGAGCGTTAGTTTACGCACAGCAGCACTTACTATATCAATACAGATTTTGCTCAATAATAGCATTATTATTAGTAGTATTATTTTTCTATTTTTATAAAAGCAATACAAGTATAACAATAGCATAGTTACGAATTTATTAACAATTTAATTGAAGCGCAATAAAGTAAATGCGTTCAGAATAAATACAAACGTATTAATGAATTATAACTTAAATGTTCAATTTTGTTTTCACATTATTACCATAGAAAACAAGAAACAAATTGAACAAACACATTCTTCCCAAAAAGTGGAATGCAACAAAGACATAATCAGGATATAAATTTGTGTTAACAAACAGTCTTATTTTATTATAAGCAAGTGACAAATACAATAAAGGGCAACAATTGATAAACACACACACACCCAAATAACAATTGATTTAAGCTGAGGTCACCGCCTTGACCTGGACCTGGTTATGCAAAGAATGGGTAACAATCTCTTATGGTAAGTGGTAACACAAAGTATTCACTATACATTGGTGGCATGTCAATATGGAGTGGTACCGTATTCATAATCCAGGGGTTGGATATAAATCTCCAGTGGTAAGTGGTAACGCAGAGCATTCACAATACTTGCAAATTATGCGGAAACGCGCCGTATGCGCAATACATGGTTTGCATATACATTTCTGTATGTTGGTTTACAGAATAATACAACTTATTCACACCACAACGGTAAAATGTTTATTTCCCGAGTTTTGTAATAACGTACCATATTCAAGCGCCGCGTGTGAATCTTATATAATCTAGTAGTAACGCACCATGTTCACCATTTAAGGGTTCGCATATCAATCTTTAGTAGAATAGTAGTAACGTACTTGATTATATACCTGTTAAATGCTTTTAACAAAATACAGGTTGTATCAATCGTTGAAATAAATCCCGTATTATGCTGCTCGCTGTTCCGTATTACCGTACTAAACGGACTACTTTCTTCGACACATTTAATGACGTCAAATTACGCGCACCGAAAAAAGGAAACGCCTATTTTACATTACAAAATACATTACGTAGTTCATTGTGTGACGTCACTTCTGTGACGAATTACAATAGTTTTAAACTCGATGGAATTTAAGTAGACGTGGTGTTTTTTTAACATTCAACTATTTGTTTAAAACATCGAACGAATGCAAAACGTATTTCGGAGTGTGTGTCTATCATGCATATATGAACATGTAAATTTCGATAGGAATACAATTAAATAGTGTGGTTTAAACTAAGTTTTGATAAAGACATGGGAGAATGGAAGTGGAAGTGCATATCGTTTAACTGTATTCATATGCGTCTTAAATAAATTATGGCTAATCGTTTCAGTCATTGTTTTGTCTGTTTTGTTCAAGCAAAAAAAAACACAAAACAATTGTTAACTGTTTTCGTTAGTTGTTGTATATAATAAAAGGAATATTACGCTAGTCAATTGCTCCGCCTTTCGTGTGATACGTCATCACACAAGCCACTCGACTGATACAAACCCTTGGAACAATTGACTAGCGTAAGATTATGTATGAATACACAATAAATGGTCGCATGTCAATCTCTAGTGATGCAATAGTAACGAACCGTATTCACAATCCAGTGGCCTAATGTCGATCTCCCGTGGTCTAGTGGTATTAAAAGCACCGCATATACAATTTAGGGGTAGAATTTTCATCTCTTGCCGTTTGTCGTAACGAGCCGTATTCACTATCCAAGGGTCGAATGTCAATCGACCGACGTCGCGTATTTGCGAACCGTATTCACAATACATGACTCATATGTCGATGTCCAATAGATGCTTGGGAACAGACCTTACATACTATTACTATCGGATCACGTGTTGGTGGGTCAAAGACCGTACCTAGCTAGAACCATGACATCAGCAGCTGGTTGGGAACTGACCTTACATGAAACCATCAGATCAATATGTGCTGGGGAATATATATTACCTAAAACCGTTAGATCACTAGCTGGTGTGGAACAAACCTGACCTAGAACCATCAGATCTCTAGGTTTTTGGGACCAGACCTTCCATGGAATCATTAGATTACTAGGTGGAGGAGAAAATAACTTACAAAGAACCATTAGATCACAAGGTGGAAGGGAACATACCTTATCTAGAACCATCAGAGATCACAAGTTGTTGTTGGGGGGGGGGGGTGGGGGCAGACATTTCGGCAGCCTTTTCCATTGTAATGTAAAATAAGATTTAATGACATGAACCAATTTTTCTAAGCATATTTATATCAAATAAACGTAGTGTGCATAAATATAATGAAACAGACATTCGGTGTTTATATAATGTACTTAACTAATACCAATAAAGTCATGCAGTAACTTGAATCACGATACTAATAAATGAATTCATATATCGATATATAATTAAATATATGGCAGTGTCGTTAAAAAACTGGTTTCTGATTGAAACACTAAAAATACTCTAATCAAGAAACACTGCTAACATATGAAGAATATCGTTATTCCGATATGCAAGAAATCAAAACATAATATTTATAAATACATTCAAATGTACATAAATACACACACAAAATAATTTATCCTCTTAAAACATATGGCTATGTATTATTATGGTCACAGCGACCACTTCTCTGACATCATGAGAAAAATTTAAATAAATTAGATTAATAACTTGGTCAATAAGAGCACAGCTACGACGGCTAAATCACTAAGTTCCTATCAAATAACATCATGTAATAATTAAAAGCGATATGAAATAAACCTATGTCAGAGCGGCATTAGTCATCCACTAATGTAATTTTACACGCGACTGCAATTTCAGATACAACAGTATCATTTATGTCACACTGACAATAACTGAAACAATAAATGAACAAGGACAATAATGGTATCAGTTCAAACTCTATCAACAAGCAATACGTTGACAGATACCTTCAGAATATGGATTTTATACCAGTTGATGGCTTAATTACGACTATAACTATAATGGCATCTGTACATTTACAGAAAAAACAACAACACAGTGTATTCATCAGTAAGTGTAACGCGACCACCATAAGAGCTGCAGCAATTAGTTTTTGCTTATGCTTTAAGCCCCGATTTACCAGAGCGAGGATCTTTGTATTTTGGCGTTGATGAAATTTAGGATTTATATTTGGGCTTTACCAAAGATTTCACTGGCTTATGTTTCGCCTTAACCTTGCAGATGTTTCATTAAGTATGAAATCTAAAGTCTAAAGTATTTATGTTATGTGTACTTCGCGTCTCACCTGCAATCTGGTCGAGTTTAATTGAATGGTGTTGTGTGTAATTTAGGATTGCTTGTCCCACCCGATGTGTTGACGAGTCTATCTTACTCACATGTACAATGATTTTCCATCAGCCACATATTTCCCACCTTTGGATGACAACTAACGAGAAGTAAAGTAGGCAGTACGTGTCATATTTATTTTATTTATTTTAACATAAACACGTTTGCTTACATTGCTCAACATGTTTCACGAGTCTACAAATGAAGTACTTTATTATAAAATGTGTCTCAACAGGATATAAGTTATGATATTAAATATAAAATTATTGGTTATTTAAAAGTTGTTAGCGGTAAAAAGCACGTATTACTTAATTTAGTCATCATCACTTCACGATTAACCAAGCGCCATTTTTTGTGTAATACTTCAGAAACGACGTAACACCTGATACGTATAACGAAGAAGACGGTATTTCATTCAAATTCAAAGTATTAAAGAATATGAGGACATGCAATTCAACTATAGAGTTGATTCATTGATACTTCTTCTGTTTGTTTCTATTGTTTACAATATCGGGATTAATCAGTGAATTTGCTGCAAGTGTAGTTCACCCTGACTAAGAAGTTGCAAATATTTAAAAAAAAAATAGTCGGCCTAAAATCTCGTGGTTTACAAAAATGATATTGTTTGTGGCACGTTAAGTATTGATTATTTGATATTCGAGAAAAAGAGAAATATGCGTCAGTTGTTGTCCGATGTGTTTGTGTTAAATTTGTTGACACGTCAGCCCAAAAAATAAACGAAAAATAATGTAAAACTAAAGACTTAAGAGAATGTTGCTTTAGGGAACGCTAAACAGTTGCGAATTTAGTAACGCGTTATTCAAGAAAAGATAACATATTGAATTGAAGTCCTGAACAATTGATAACATGCCTTAAACAACGAACAAGACGATTACTAAAATTGATATTATCTTAAAATATGGAATGAGTGATGTATTGGACGTCATCATTGATGACGTTCAATCGAACGAATGATAAAGGGGGCTAAGTTTCGTTAAGCTGAGGCAAATCACTGCGATTTGGGAGTCTTGAAAACTGGCCGAACACGTTTGCTGAAATTTGACATGTATATGTACCAGAATGCGATCTACCTGTTGGCGTAGGCGTTATACCTGGGAAAAATCAAGTTTTTGAGTATTTTGCGTTTGAATATTTTTTATGGGAAACCACACGCGCTAAGATAAACATTGTGACGTCACGTCATAAAAGCGCTTAGGCTAGCTTCCATCTTGTTAAGAAACAAAGTAACTGACGTTACGCGTTATTAATGCAATATACAGTTAGGCGTTAAATCGATAAACAACGATAATTGTGTTTGAATATCAATACGAAGTACACATGCATGTGTATTCCTATCTATGTTTACATTTATGCATGATGAACACACACTCCGAAATACGTATTGCATTCGTTCGATGCTTTAAACAAATAGTTTACAGATAAAAAAACACAACGACATGTCCTTAAATTCCAGAGAGTGTAAATAAAACCATTGTGTTTCGTCACCGAAATGACGTCACACAATGTACTGCGTAGTACATTTCGTAATATAAAATCAAAGCGCTGATTGCATCGCAAAATGAATTCAACACTATCTTGAACGCAAAGCTATAATGATGTTTCAATAAAATACACAGAACTTTGTAGACACAGAAAAAGGCTTAATGCTAGTCGATAGTGTTTAAGATGGGGATGTCCGACACACTGCAGTTGTTTGCTCTTTTCACGTTTTTAATATTATAGTCATGGGAATTGAAGTTCTACTTTTTAAGGTAGCTAATCGAACGGCCTCGAAAAAATAAACATGTCTGCGAGTATTATGGTTACTGTCATGTGATATGTATATTAATTTTTTTGCGAGAACTTTGGTTACCATCATTAAATGCACAAAAGAAATAGGTTGTCAATTTTATTTCATCTCCCCACTCATTCCATCCCGCGAAACCCTTAAGGTGTCGCAACTCTAGTAATATGGAATGAGTGATGTATTGGACGTCATCATTGATGACGTTCATTCGAACGAATGATAAAGGGGGCTAAGTTTCGTTAAGCTGGCGCATATAGTCGCGATTTGTGGCGCTTGAATACTGGCCGAGCACGTTTGCTGAAATTTGACATGTATATGGACAAGAATGCGATCTACCTGTTGGCGTAGGCGTTATACCTGGGAAAAATCAAGTTTTCGAGTATTTTGCGTTTAAATATTTTTATGGGAAAGAGCACGCGCGCATGACGTCATGAAAGGCGCTTAGGCTAGCTTCCATCTTGCTACGAAACAAAGAAACTGACGTTACGCGTTATTAATTTAATATAAAGTTAGGCGTTTAATCGATAAACAAAGACGTAATAATTGTGTTTGAATATCAATCGGAAGTACACATGCATGTCTTTTGTGCACAGTGTGGTTTTTTAATAAACATGACATAAATCTATGTGTTATTCAACGTATTGTGTGCGACGAGTTGAAGAGAGGTTTACACGGCTAGGCTTTCCGAGATAAATGTAAGTACACACTGGTATTAGAATGGTATTCTATTTATACGATAATATCTTGAATATAAATGATATTGAGACAATTATATTATTAGGGTTTAATAATTTATTATTTAATCAATAAATAAACGCGAGCAGCAAATCAATTAATTTCGTTTATAGTGGAAACCGAAAGTAAACAAAGCAACCGTCAAAATGGCTGACGACATAGCAACGTAGGAATTAACACTCAGAAAATATTTACAAAATAAGATCATCAGAAATGATATAAAGTGAACGCTAATTCGCTGTTTTGACGATAAGTATACGATCTATTGAAAAACCATAACATTTGACATAAAAACACCCGCGGATAATCCGATATGGAAATCTTCAGCGTAACGAAATAGCAGACACCACACAGCGTCTCATCTGATTCTACGCTGTTTGCCAAGGCCGATACTATAATGAATGGAAATGCACAAACTCAGTAACTGGCAAGCATATATGCATTAGTAGGTTGTTTCGTGATTATTTAGAAACGACTACATAATTCTTTTGGTTCAGCCAGTGCAACTTAAGAGAAATAAGTATAAAAAGTTTCTACACCTGACAACAATGTGCCAACTTAATACAAGGTAAGTTGTTTACATTATTTAAAATATTGCAACAATAAACAGCTGGTACAATGTAATGTCATCATTTTAATTTTAATAAGCCCGTGGTTAATTACCCTTTTTAATCTTATGGATCAATGCATCTCTAACACCTTCAATTGACTTGTTCATGAAAATATACACCCTCAGTGCATGTTATCCCATACACCATCACTCACTTACTAAGGCTCGATTGGTCATTCTCGGCTCGGGTACTACTTACCAGTACATGTACCCCGGGTACTCTTAACTTTACTTACATGTACCCCGGGTACGGTAAATAAACTTAAACATACCCGCAAATATTAGATTGTATCCGAGTTGTATATCCGCCCAAAACCCGATATTGTTAAACATGCTACCGATTAACGTAAAACAATATTGTTTACCTTAAAGAAACTTCTCTTTTAAAAAATCTGCATCAACATGCTTTTTAGTATGAGTGTTGAGAGGACGCCGTAGGAATAATCAAGTAATCAAGAATACGTCTCTGTTTCTGCTTTTATTTCCTTCATGTATAATGACGATAAGGATTGACGACTAAAATTGACAACAATGATAACAAGCATAGAAAACTAACACTAACGACAAGCATTGGCAACTAGATGTAACATTGACGATTCTGTACAATAAATGAAATTAACAATAAAAAATGAATAATAAGATTATAGTACAACAGATATGCTTTTCAAAGTATAATATAATAGCATACACTCATTAGAATAAGAGGTTTCATAAATAACAATTTGAAACATGTTCAATCAATATCGAAATATCTTATTCAATATTTATTACACAGCATGAATTAATTGTTAAAACATAATATAAATACCATTTACCCATTCCCCATTTAACGGACCTTGCAAACCAAATAATGTTTCTTTAAAAAAATCTATGACGGTAAAAAGTGAGCGTGCGATGTCGCGGAAAATATTATACTTGACGACGTCATACAATGACGCGACTTTAAACAATTTAAGATTTAAAATTAAATCACATCATTGATTTTAACAATGAGTTTTGATAATATAAATGCCATTGAACAGAAAATTGACATAAATGTAAACATAATTAATTTTTACAAAATACCCGACAACAACAGATTTAGTGTTAAAATTCCCGGGTACGTTTTAGTATATTTACCGTACCCAGGGTACGAGCCTTACTAACTGTATTATTATTATATCTCACCGACTACAAGGTACCTTTACCTTGTTGTGTTTATCAAACTGGAATTTATGTAAAATCCGGCTTTGTTTACTTTTATTTTTCATTCATTTGATTACGCAATTGTTGACGTACCTCGTGGAAAATTATTTGAATCTTTGGATTTTAATGGCGACAAGCTATAAGTGTCAATTTATTTTAAAAACGAATCTAAGATTTTAAGTATTGTGTGTTTTTCATGCATAATTCAGTGTTTTCCAGAAAATTGAGTACCAGTTATATGGCCGGCAACTATGCAGTAAAACAAAAGCATTTATGACATTTACTTGATATATTTGGGAAAAAAAGCCGTCATGTAAATGTAAGAGTAAATGTAACGGGCAGAATCGCTGGCTGCCGGTATTTAAAGAGAACACTGATAATAGTAAACTAAATCTCTACGACACGATTACAGCGTTGTAAAATTGTGTTTTGGGTGATAATGGTTAGTAATTCATACAAATGTTATTAAAAAATATTGTGCTTTAAAATTAATTTTGAGAATGGGATGGAAGAACAGAAAATGAAGAGCATACAGGGATGGAAATAAGTGGTTTCCCATGAGCCCGGGGCAAGTAGATTTTGGCCTGGGCAACTCAATTTCAAAAGTTGGTAAACTTGTTTTTTTTTTAAATCTTAAAACAATTCAGTGCAATAAAAATTGAAAAACAATTGATCACCATGGATCAATACTAGTTAAATAACATTCATTATATAGGAATAGGACATGATTCAATTCAGGCTCATAATAATACATCATGCATTGAACATGTGTATTGTCAGCAAATGTATATAATTATCTATTATTTTATTTAAAAAATGTATAATAATATTCACATGTTCATATTTCTGGGCTCGTTATTCTTTATCTGGGCAACCAAAATACTAAAGATGGTTGCCCACAATAGTAAAAAGTTAGTTTCAATCCCTGGCATATCATTGTAACTTTATTGTTTAACTGCATTGCATTAAAATTGTGATTGAGGTAAGCTTGTTGTTTATAGTATATTTACTTTTTAGCTCGACTATTATATATGAAATATATATAGTGTAGCTATCCTACTCACCCCGGCGTAGGTGCGCGCATTGGAATGTTTGCGTACCACCTCGAATATATTTCCTATGTCCATTGACATATTGCTTTCATACATGTATTTTGCTTCTTAACCAACATGACCCCAATGTATAAACAAAAGCAGATAACTGTATCAAGCATTTTGTAACAATTATGGCCTTTTTTTCACTAAGAATAAGCATATAATTGATAAATCTATTTTAAAGTTTGCGTACCACCTTTAAATTGCCACAACTTTTTTATTATGCTCTCCCCAAATTTTTTAAGGGGGTAGCATATAGTCGCCGCTTCGTCTGTCCGTCCGTGCATAATTTTTGTCGGGCTATTTCTCAGCAACTAATGACTGGAATTCAATTTAACTTAATGGGAAGCTTCACTACCAAGAGGAGACATGCATATTATCAGCCGGTTCTGATGATTTTTCACAGAGTTACAATGTATGGCCCTATGAAATTTTCCATTAACTGTACATATAACGCGATCTACCTGTTGGCGTATTCGTTATTACTGGGAAAAATCTAATTTTTGAATAAAATCACGAAAAAGTGGTGTTTTTTAGTGCGCAATCGCTATAAACACGTGGCTTGGCCGGAAGTACATGTAGCCTTAATAGCAACCCCAAGACAATTCACCCCCAGGAGACAATTCACGGGCTAGACAATTCAAATTAGATTTTTCATACCCCAATTTTTCGATTTTCGTAATCATTTTTGTCGTACCCAAATGTTTTTCGTACCCAAATTTGTTCGTACCTAAAAAAAAATTCGTACCCATTAGTTTCGTACCCAAATGTTTTTCGTATCCAAATTTTTCGTACCCAATTTTTTTCGTACCCCTTTTTTTTCGTGCCCAATTTTTTTCGTACCCATTTTTTTCGTACCTAAATTTTTGTTCGTACCAATTTTTTTTCGTAACAATTTTTTTTTTCGTACCCATTATTTCGTACCCAAATGTTTTTGTTCCCAATTGTTTTCGTACCCAATTTTTTTTTCGTACCCATTTTTTTCGTACCCGTATGTTTTTCGTACCAAAATTTGTTCGTACCCATTTTTTTTTCCGTACCAATCTTTTTCGTACCCAAATTTGTTCGTACCCAATTTTTTTTTCATACCCATTTTTTTCGTACCCAAATAAAAAAAATCGTACCCATTTTTTTAGTACCCAAATTTGTTTCGTACCCAAATTTTTATTTGTACAAATTTTTTTCGTACCCAAAAAATTTTCGTACCCTAATTTGTTTGTTTCCTTTATTTTTTCGTACTCTAATTTGTTTTCGTAACCAAATTAGTTTTTTTTCCTGCCCATATTATGTTCGTACCCATTATTTCTTCGTACACAAATTTGTTCATACCCAAATTTTTTCGTACCCATATGTCGTACTCAAATTTTTTACGTACACAAATTTGTTCGTACCTAATTTTTTATTCGTACCCATTTTTTTCGTACCCAAATAGTTTTTCGTACCTTTATTTTGTTCGTACCCTTTTTTTTTTCGTACTCAAATTTGTTTTCGTACCCAAATTATTTTTTTTTCGTACCCACTGCCCACATATTCGTACCAATTTTTTATTTTGAAATAATCGATTTTCAATTTGATTTGAACTCTCCACTCATTCCATCCCGCGAAACCCTTAAGGTGTCGCAACTCTAGTATGGAATGAGTGATGTATTGGACGTCATCATTGATGACGTTCATTCGAACGAATGATAAAGGGGGCTAAGTTTCGTTAAGCTGGCGCATATAGTCGCGATTTGTGGCGCTTGAAAACTAGTCGGTTACTTTTGCTGAAATTTGACATGTATATGGACAAGAATGCGATCTACCTGTTGGCGTAGGCGTTATACATAGGAAAAAACTAGTTTTCGAGTATTTTGCGTTTAAATATTTTTATGGGAAAGGGCACGCGCGCGTGACGTCATGAAAAGCGCTTAGGCTAGCTTCCATCTTGCTACGAAACAAAGAAACTGACGTTACGCGTTATTAATTCAGTTAGGCGTTTAATCGATAAACAAAGGCGTAATAATTGTGTTTGAATATCAATCGGTAGTACACATGCATGTCTTTTGTGCACATTGTGGTTTTTTAATGAACATGACATAAATCTATGTGTTATTTAACGTATTGAGTGCGACGAGTTAAAGAAAGGTTTACACGGCTAGGCTTTCTGAGATAAATGTAAGTACACACTGGTATTAGAATGATATTCTATTTATCCGATAATATCTTGAATATAAATGATATTCAGACAATTACATTATTAGGGTTTAATAATTTATTATTTAATCAATAAAAAAACGCAAGCAGCAAATCAATTAATTTCGTTTGTAGTGGAAACCGAAAGTAAACAAAACAACCGTCAAAATGGCTGACGACATAGCAACGTAGGAACTAACGCTCAGAAATTATTTACAAAATAAGATCATCAGAAATTATGTAAAGTGAATGCTCATTCGCTGTTTTGTAGATAAGTATACGATCTATTGAAAAACCATAACATTTGACATAAAAACACCCGCGGATATGAAAATCTTCAGTGTAACGAAATAGCAGACATCACACGGCGTCTCTGATTCTACGCTGTTTGCCAAGGCCGATAATGAATGGAAATGCACAAACTCAGTAACTGGCAAGCATATATGCATTAGTAGGTTGTTTCGTGATTATTTAGAAACGACTACATAATTCTTTTGGTTCAGCCAGTGCAACTAAACAGAAATAAGTATAAAAAGTTTCTACACCTGACAACAATGTGCCAACTTAATACAAGGTAAGTTGTTTACATTATTTAAAATATTGCAAGCTTACAGTATACAACAATAAACAGCCGGTACAATGTAATGTCATCATTTTAATTTTAATAAGCCCGTGGTTAATTACCCTTTTAAATCTTATGGATCAATGCATCTCTAACACCTTCAATTGACTTGTTCGTGAAAAATATACACCCTCAGTGCATGTTATCCCATACACCATCACTCACTTACTAAGGCTCGATTGATCATTCTCGGCTCGGGTACTACTTACCGGTACATGTACCCCGGGTACTCTTATTTTTACTTACATGTACCCTGGGTACGGTAAATAAACTTAAACATACCCGCAAATATTAGATTGTATCCGAGTTGTATATCCGCCAAAAATCCGATGTCGTTAAACATGCTACCGATTAACGTAAAACAATATTGTTTACCTTAAACAAACTTCTCTTTTAAAAAATCTGCATCAACATGCTTTTTAGTATGAGTGTTGAGAGGACGCCGTAGGAATAAGCAAGTAATCAAGAATACGTCTCTGTTTCTGCTTTTATTTCCTTCATGTATAATGACGATAAGGATTGACGACTAACATCGACGACAATGATCACAAGCATTTAAGACTAACACTGACAACAAGCATTGGCGACTAGATGTAACATTGACGATTCTCTACAATAAATGAAATTAACAGTAATAAATGAATAATAAGATTATAGTACAACAGATATGCTTTTCAAAGTATAATATAATAGCATACACTCATTAGAATAAGATGTTTCACAAATAACATTTTGAAACATTTTCAATAAATATAGAAATATCTTAAACAATATTTATTACACAGCATTAATTAATTGTTAAAACATAATATAAATACCGAATATGGTGTTCCCCATTTAACGGACCTTGGTAACCAAATAATGTTTCTTTTAAAAAATCTATGACGGTAAAAAGTGAACGTGCGATGTCGCGGAAAATATTATACTTGACGACGTCATACAATGACGCGACTTTAAACAATTTAAGATTTAAAATTAAATCACATTATTGATTTTAACAATGAGTTTTGATAATATAAATGCCATTTAACAGAAAATTTACATAAATGTAAACATAATTAATTTTTACAAAATAGCCGACAACAACCGATTTAGTGTTAAAATTTCCGCGTACGTTTTAGTATATTTACCGTACCCAGGGTACGAGCCTTACTAACTGTATTATTATTATATCTCACCGACTACAAGGTACCTTTACCTTGTTGTGTTTATCAACCTGGAATTTATGTAAAATCCGGCTAATTAGTAACAGATGTGATACACTGAGATAAAGATATTGCCTTAGTCCTTATGTATTTGAGGCTGTTTCCATAAATAATTAAGAAGTAACTTTTTACAGCTTTAAAGACTTTTTTAAAAATAAATAACTCAGATAAAAGTTTATCAATTACAGAATAATTATTGATTTTATATAAAATGGCTCCTTTGTAATGTTTAAATGCTACAACTTTCAATCGACCAGTAATGACCAGTATTGACCGGTTTTAACCAGGTATTGACCGCCGGCCCGGTCAATACTCAATTGACCGGTCAATATGCCAACCCTGCATTGAAGCCTAGTATACATTTATCTATTATTATTTGGGCACAAATAATTTTACTGTGTGAAGACCCTACATAAAAATGCTGATTTTTTTCTTACTTGGTACCTGGCGACACACATTTTCAAGTCTATTTCATTAAATTTTGCATAGATATTTATAAAATTGGCATCGTATGAACCAGTAGTCATAGTATAAGCAACATTGAAGCCTAATATGCATTCATCTATTATTAATTGGGCACAAATAATTTTACTGTGTGAAGACCCTACATAAAAATGCTGATTTTTTTCTTACTTGGTACCTGGCGACACACATTTTCAAGTCTTTTTCATTAAATTTGGCATAGATATTTTAAAAAATGGCATCGTATGAACCAGTAGTCATAGTATAAGCAACATTGAAGCCTACTATGCATTCATCTACATGTATTATTATTTGGGCACAAACAATTTTACCGTGTGAAGATCCTACATAAAAATGCTGATTTTTTTCTTACTTGGTACCTGGCGACACACATTTTCAAGTCTTATTTCATTAAATTTGGCATAGATATTTTTAAAAATGCCATCGTATGAACCAGTAGTCATAGTATAAGCAACATTGAAGCCTAATATGCATTAATCTATTATTATTTTTGGCACAAATTATTTTACCATGTGAAGACCCTACATAAAAATGCTGATTTTTTTCTTACTTGGTACCTGGCGACACACATTTTCAATTCTATTTCATTAAATTTGGCATATATATTAATAAAAATGGCATTGTATGAACATGTCGTCATAGAATAAGCAACATTGAAGCCTAATATGCATTCATCTATTATTATCTGGGAACAAATAATTTTACCGTGTGAAGACCCTACATAAAAATGCTGATTTTTTTCTTACTTGGTACCTGGCGACACACATTTTCAAGTCTATTTCATTAAATTTGGCATAGATATTTTTAAAAAATGGTATCGTATGAACCATTAGTCATAGTATAAGCAACATTGAAGCCTAATATGCATTCATCTATTATTATTTGGGCACAAATAATGTTACTGTGTGAAGACCCTACATAAAACTGCTGATTTTTTTCTTACTTGGTACCTGGCGACACACATTTTCAAGTCTATTTCATTAAATTTTGCATAGATATTTTTAAAAATGGCATCGTATGAACCAGTAGTCATAGTATAAGCAACATTGAAGCCTAATATGCATTCATCTATTATTATTTGTGCACAAATAATTTTACCATGTGAAGACCCTACATAAAAATGCTGATTTTTTTCTTACTTGGTACCTGGCGACACACATTTTCAATTCTATTTCATTAAATTTGGCATATTTATTAATAAAAATGGCATTGTATGAACATGTCGTCATAGTATAAGCAACATTGAAGCCTAATATGCATTCATCTATTATTACTTGGGCACAAATAATTTTACTGTGTGAAGATCCTACATAAAAATGCTGATTTTTTTCTTACTTGGTACCTGGCGACACACATGTTCAAGTCTATTTCATTAAATTTGGCATATATATTTATAAAATTGGCATCGTATGAACCAGTAGTCATAGTATAAGCAACATTGAAGCCTAATATGCATTCATCTATTATTACTTGGGCACAAATAATTTTACTGTGTGAAGACCCTACATAAAAATGCTGATTTTTTTCTTACTTGGTACCTGGCGACACACATTTTCAAGTCTTTTTCATTAAATTCGGCATAGATATTTTAAAAAATGGCATCGTATGAACCAGTAGTCATAGTATAAGCAACATTGAAGCCCAGCGATTTTCCTTGTCCAATTGGGAAAAGTACCCGTACCGGTCCAATTGGGAAAAATTGAGTCGTGAAAACCTCAAAATTGGGAAAAATCGAGTCGTGAAATCCTTAAATTGGGAAAATCGCATTGTGAAGTTTGGGTCTTATTGAATACATTATACAGTTCAAACTTAATTGAACATACCCATTAAAATAATCATTTGCAGACATGCCTTAATGACCATTACTTAAACTTATGAAGTTGATATAAATAACAAAATATTATATAGAAGACACAAAATCAATTACTAGTTGTTTTAATCTCTTATAAAGCAATGTCTCTCTCTTTCATTTTTTTGAAAATTTCAACAATCTTTGATGTTTGATCATCACTCAGTTGCTGGCATCCCTCTCTGCACAGCATCATGAGAGCTGTCAATGTGTCCTGTGATAGACGGTTCCGATTGGTCGTGCAAAGATTGTTCATTTGACTGAACAACCTTTCCACAGAGGCAGTGCTGGAGGGCATTTCAAACTACGATAAGGTTTCAAACCGACGTCAAACAGTACGCTGGCTGCCTGACAAAAGAACCGCAAACAGTAACGACTCTATTGATTGAACGCGCTGAATAATAAAACCCGATATTAATCGAGCGCGTGGTTACACACAACTATACGATTTTCTTTGTTCGCTATCCGAAAGTTGGGTTTTGTTACGAAACTTTCGATCGTTTTGAGAAAAAATTCGGACGCCAATTGGGATTTTTTCAGATGCCGATTGGGAATTTGGGAATTTTCGCTCGATTGGGAAAGTACCGTTTACCGGTACTTTATAAAGAAGGAGGAAAATATGCATCATCTACATGTATTATTATTTGGGCATAAACAATTTTACAGTGTGAAGATCCTACATAAAAATGCTTATTTTTTTCTTATTTGGTACCTGGCGACACACATTTTGAAGTCTATTTCATTAAATTTGGCATAGATATTTATAAAAATGGCATCGTATGAACCATGAGTCATAGTATAAGCAACATTGAAGCCTAATATGCATTCATCTATTATTATTTGGGCACAAATAATTTTACCGTGTGAAGACACTACATAAAAATGCTGATTTTTTTCTTACTTGGTACCTGGCGACACACATTTTCAAGTCTATTTCACTATTTTTGGCAGAAATAATTTTACAATGTGAAGACCCTACATAAAAATGCTGATTTTTTTCTTACTTGGTACCTGGCGACACACATTTTCAATTCTATTTCATTAAATTTGGCATATTTATTAATAAAAATGGCATTGTATGAACATGTCGTCATAGTATAAGCAACATTGAAGCCTAATATGCATTCATCTATTATTACTTGGGCACAAATAATTTTACTGTGTGAAGATCCTACATAAAAATGCTGATTTTTTTCTTACTTGGTACCTGGCGACACACATTTTCAAGTCTATTTCATTAAAATTGGCATAGATATTTATATAATTGGCATCGTATGAACCAGTAGTCATAGTATAAGCAACATTGAAGCCTAATATGCATTCATCTATTATTACTTGGGCACAAATAATTTTACCGTGTGAAGACCCTACATACAAATGCTGATTTTTTTCTTACTTGGTACCTGGCGACACATATTTTCAATTCTATTTCATTAAATTTGGCATATATATTAATAAAAATGGCATCGTATGAACATGTCGTCATAGTATAAGCAACATTGAAGCCTAATATGCATTCATCTATTATTATTTGTGCACAAATAATTTAACCGTGTGAAGACCCTAGATAAAAATGCTGATTTTTTTCTTACTTGGTACCTGGCGACACACATTTTCAAGTCTATTTCATTAAATTTGGCATAGATATTTATAAAAATGGCATCATATGAACCAGTAGTCATTATAAGTATAAGTAACATTGAAGCCTAATATGCATTCATCTATTATTATTTTGGGCACAAATAATTTTACCGTGTGAAGACTCTACATAAAAATGCTGATTTTTTTCTTACTTGGTACCTGGCGACACACATTTTCAAGTCTATTTCATTTAATTTGGCATACATATTTTTAAAAATGGCATTGTATGAACCAGTAGTCATAGTATAAGCTTCATTGAAGCCTAATATGCATTCATCTATTATTATTTTTGGCACAAATAATTTTACCATGAGAAGATCCTACATAAAAATGCTGATTTTTTTCTTACTTGGTACCTGGCGACACACATTTTCAATTCTATTTCATTAAATTTGGCATATATATTAATAAAAATGGCATTGTATGAACATATCGTCATAGTATAAGCAACATTGAAGCCTAATATGCATTCATCTATCATTATTTGGGAACAAATAATTTTACCGTGTGAAGACCCTACATAAAAATGGTGATTTTTTCTTACTTGGTACCTGGCGACACACATTTTCAAGTCTATTTCATTAAATTTGGCATAGATATTTATAAAAATGGTATCGTATGAACCATTAGTCATAGTATAAGCAACATTGAAGCCTAATATGCATTCATCTATTATTATTTGGGCACAAATAATTTTACTGTGTGAAGACCCTACATAAAAATGCTGATTTTTTTCTGATTTGGTACCTGGCGACACACATTTTCAAGTATATTTCATTAAATTTGGCATAGATATTTATAAAATTGGCATCATATGAACCAGTAGTCATAGTTTAAGACACATTGAAGCCTAATATGCATTCATCTATTATTATTGGGGCACAAATAATTTTACTGTGTGAAGACCCTACATAAAAATGCTGATTTTTTTCTTACTTGGTACCTGGGGATACACATTTTCAAGTCTATTTCATTAAATTTGGCATAGATATTTATAAAATTGGCATCGTATAAACCAGTAGTCATAGTATAAGCAACATTGAAGCCTAATATGCATTCATCTATTATTACTTGGGCACAAATAATTTTACTGTGTGAAGATCCTACATAAAAATGCTGATTTTTTTCTGATTTGGTACCTGGCGACACACATTTTCAAGGCTATTTCATTAAATTTGGCATAGATATTTATTAAAATGGCATCGTATGAACTAGTAGTCATAGTATAAGCAACATTGAAGCCTAATATGCATTCATCTATTATTATTTGTGCACAAATAATTTAACCGTGTGAAGACCCTAGATAAAAATGCTGATTTTTTTCTTACTTGGTACCTGGCGACACACATTTCCAAGTCTATTTCATTAAATTTGGCATAGATATTTATAAAAATGGCATCGTATGAACCAGTAGTCATAGTATAAGCAACATTGAAGCCTAATATGCATTCATCTATTATTATTTTGGGCACAAATAATTTTACCGTGTGAAGACCCTACATAAAAATGCTGATTTTTTTCTTACTTGGTATCTTGCGACACACATTTTCAAGTCTTTTTCAATAAATTTGGCATATACATGTATATTAATAAAAATGGCATTGTATGAACATGTCGTCATAGTATAAGCAGAGAAGCATAATACGCATTCATCTATTATGATTTGGGCTCATACAATTTTACCGTGTTAGCACCATATATCAAGTTGCAGATTTTTTAAATATTCGCCACATACCCAAAGGCATTTTCATTAATATCTCAGAAAAATAGACCTATATATTAATACACATGGCATCTAAAGAACATTTTATCATAGTTAAACATGGTTCCCAGCCAACCTGGAAATCAGGGAATACCTGGAAAAATACTTTCACTTTCACTAACGCCCAGTACAAATATATGGACAGAATGATTTTTTCATTTACCGGTATGTGGGTGTGTGTTGGCTCCACTTCACAAGATACAGTCATTGTAGTTTAATTGAAAAACGCATCTTACAATGTGAGATGAGTTCTGGGTTTAAGCCCCAGCAGTGCCCTATCATGTGTGATATACAGAGCCATTATGATTAAATATACAGTAACACAGTTATCTTTTTAAACAATACAATTAAATATAAGGAATAATGTTAAAGGGACATTGCTGCTTAGCCATTTTTGGGATTGTATTGTGATTTTTTGCCAAATTTGACACTGAATAACAGGGTTTAAACATCCCAAGCATAGATGCTTCTAAATTTGTAAAAAAAAAACAAGTCGAAGTGTGCAGAATATTAAAAATTTGCAACTTTCTGATGTCTAAAGGTCATTAAATGCCACTCAAAGTTTACATTTTTTGTACAAAATTACCCATTTTGTGCTGTCCATTATTGGTTGATGTTTTACGCTGTCTGGTCCAAAAACGCTCATTCTGTAGCTTGTTAATTTGGACTATAATCTATAATGTGGCCAAGTTTCAGCATATTCGACCCAGTGGTTCTGATTTTATACGCCGTGCGTAGCTTTTATTAGTCCACATCCGGTTTCACCGGAGGGGATTTATGGTTTGTGGTCTGTGTCCGTCAGTCAGTCAGTCTGTCACACTTTTCTGAATCCTGCGATAACTTTTAAAGTTCTTAATATTTTTTCATGAAACTTGAAACATGGATAGATGGCAATAAGGACATTATGCACGTGATTTCATTTTGTTCCTACGTCAACAATTCTGGTTTCTATGGCAATATGGAATGAGTGATGTATTGGACGTCATCATTGATGACGTTCAATCGAACGAATGATAAAGGGGGCTAAGTTTCGTTAGGTTGGTGCAAATCACTGCGATTTGGGCGCCTTGAAAACTGGCCGAACACGTTTGCTTAATTTGACATGTATATGGACCAGAATGCGATCTACCTGTTGGCGTAGGCGTTATACCTGGGAAAAATCTAGTTTTCGAGTATTTTGTGTTTAATTTTTTTTTGTGGGAACGGGCACGCGCTCAAATAAACATTGTGACGTCACTTCACGAACAGCGCTAGAGATCCGCCATCTTGTAACGCAACAAAGAAACTCAGTGTTATTAATTCAATAAACACAGAAAAATATGATTGTGTTTAATAATCATTAATACAAATGTCTATGTTTTGTGCAGCGGATGTTTATTCAGACAGATACGGCAGAATTATGTAAGTATCTTTGTGTACTTTACAGTAGATTTGATAGTGGTAAACAACTGCGTACCGGTAAAGTTCAATCTAGCCGCTTTTACTACGGAAGGAATTTAGGTATCTCACTGGCAAAATGAGCTTGACACATAAACAACAACCGGATCCGATTTACATTCACATAATATTGTGGGAATCCGATGCAATGCAAATTACTAATGTTTGATAACGTTTGATGAATTCGTTATATCAATATGCATTAACTTTCAAGGGTAATAATTTTAATTGAAATGTGCGATTCAATGACAGTGTTATATTGGGATAATAAGTCGTTTAGCCGTTCTCATGATAAGTATTTAGTTTGCTGTGTTTCATTTTCATTAAAAACATAGTTTTACTGTTTTTTCCTTGAAGTAAAACAGTTCAGTAGTCATTATATCTTGAATTTTAAATATTGAAATAGATGTCGGATATTTCATATTTTCGGACGTTGCTACGTAAGCTAGTTGTCAACATAATTATTAATATACTGATTTACCTTTTACGCATACAGTTGTGCAACTGTTGTCTACGTAATGATACGCTATTTAATGTCTATAATGTCTTCCTGCCCCTGATTATAATAAGTCTTTAACTCAACAAACCCCAGCAATGTCAATGGTCTGTCAACATGAGAAAAATATTACCTAAAGAAACTTCAGCGTACAATTTATATAGTATTGACATACCTTTACGCTGAAGCCAACCCCTCATCGAAAGTCAACCAGAGTCGTAACATATTTATGTCACGCTATAAATCAAAGAATACTCATTTTCTTGGATACATTTCTACATATATTGGTGAATGAATGTAAATTACTGCACCGAGGAATATTTTAAGGTTCAAATGTTTCAAATGCATCTTACAATAGATGAAAATAACTCGCATCAGTCTCAAATTCACAATTTTGACACCATTGTGGCTTTGTCCAAGACTAGTTTTAATTTGGATACTTTCGAACGACCTTGACATTTTTTGCTGAAATTGTAAACATTACTTTCGTTTTCTGAAATCTATTATTTGTGATTAACAACATAAGTCTGGTGGATTATAAAACTGATTTCAGTGTGAATCGGGTAGTTTTAAATATTTACTTTGAGTTTATATTTACACTATAATTTATTCACAAAACAAGCCAGAATATTCTAAAATACCGGGAAATGTCATTCTGAATTTGAAAACACTTGAGCAATGAGCACATGATATGTTACTAAAAGTAGAAATACCATCATATGACCGTGAAATCTCTGGAGATTCGCATTTCAAGAAAGTCTGTCACATCGCTGTTTTTCTCGATATGTAAGAGCAGAATAGATAAATTTTAAATGTTTAAGATAGAATTTTGTGAAAGAATGTATCAGTTAAATGTGCAAAATGTCAATCTTTCCTATCAAGTGATTGATATGGGCCAATAACTGCATTTAAAAGCTGTTTTGGACCGGTCTTTGTTAACTGTCGACTTTTCGGCATTTTCTGGTTGACTTTCCTAAGAGGGTTGGTCCATAACTATAAAGTCGCGCCAGTCAAAAATCATAAAAAGCGACATTTAAAGTTATGGTAGCTAGAATTAGAAAAATATGTACAACTGAGCAATCAATCATGACAGACTGATGTCTCAGGTTAGTGCAGTGATTTTTCCACCAGATTCTCACCAAGGTGATCCCGGTTGATTTCACCACAATTGAATATATGTCAGTACACAAATAAATTATACAGCAGGTAATGAAAATCGATAAATGTCTTAGTTTTAATTTAATTGTTTGCACAAATTTGGACACTCTTTGTGTCTGAGATATGTTGGGTTAAATGACCTTTACAACAAAACATACATCTCTGAATCTGCGATACATTACAGTTAAAGTTTAACACATGTAAAATACCAGTATTCAGATCTGAAAATATCTTAAAAAACTCGTATGGTATGAAGTACATATATCTTGTGACGTATTTTCATTTTAAATCTTGAATTTAATGACTACTTGAATTTAATGACGACAAGTCGGACATGCAGTTAAATATTTTGATACGTATATCGTGTGACATAATTTCATTTAAACTCTAGATTTTAACGACATTAGTCTGACGCGTGCGGCGTTATTTTATTTAACAGTAAAACAAAAATTAAGTAGACTATTAAAAAAATACAAAAATTGTACTTGTAAATAAAAACTCCTTCATTCCGTATAAAGATTGTACGTTACAGCAGAGCTCCAGATAACTTTTCTGAGTAATTGGGTTAATACCCACTACTTTTGAGTTCAATTGGGTATTTTCATATTCAATTGGGTACAAAAAAGTCGGTACCCACTACTTTAATTGACAATTGGGTACTTTTGTTTTAAAATTGGGTATGTTCATTGTCTTAAATTCTCACCTGCTTACCTGAATAAGCTTGTTGTAGTTCCACTCTTAATTGATTAGTTTCAGAGATTTTGTGTAATTATGTAGATGTATCCATAATATACAGTCTTGATTTAAAAAAAAATTTCAACAAATTTTTCCGCCAGTTTTCTTACAATGTAAGCACTGACAGCGATTGCCTCCGACATAATATCGTCAAGAATTAGTTTCACTATATTTTCCGCTTCTGATTTTGTGTTGCCTGCGGTTAAATATCTTAAAATTGAGTTTCTTTGTGCCTAGGATACGATGTTTCCATTTTTAAGGCCTCACGGTTTCGACATTTTCACAACAATAACACATAGTCACAAAGACACTTTCTTCCGTACATATTATTGTGCTGAAGGTTATACTGAAAGCGCTTGGACAAAGCGGAAAGAATCCGGGTATTTCGGACCAGGGTATTTCCGGGACAAATTTACTCGTTATGCAAAGGAAAAATATGATATGCGTAATCGGCAATTTCAATTGGGTTTCGGAATGCATGGTTTTATTTTTCGATGCGTAATTGGCAATTTTACATTGGGTATTTACACAAATGCGCACCTTATCTGTAGCTCTGTTACAGTAATCTGTGAAACAACGTCATTAATAAAACAAAAAAATATGTTTGACCACAACGGTGGCTAATAATGTTTACGAAAAATACAAACAATATAGATTTATCTATAACATAACATGTTAGAATTTTATCATGCTTTTATAATCACTCATAAAGAGATTTCAATATACAGTTACATGCATAGACAGTTGTTTTAAGCCAGTGCCTTTGAATTCAGAAAATAAGCAAGATAAACCATAAAATTAGGAAAAATAGATAGTAAACCATAAAATTGAGAAAAATGAGGCATTATTAATATGATTATAAATAACAGAATTACAATAATATTGTTTTGAAGTGCATGATTGAGTGCATTTTAAAATATTATAAAATGCTGCTTGAATTTCTTTTTAGCTTTCATATGTAAAAAAAGAAATATCATCTGCTAGTGCAAAATATGACAGGGAAAGCTGGTTTATAATCATTTCGTAGCAAAAGAGAAGAAAATAAGTGCATAAAATAAATGAATTCATATTTTTGTATCTGGAATAGTTGTATTTTAAATAGATCCTCCACCCTATTATGGCCGAATAAGGGCTAAATTGCTTTCCGACTTGAAATGAAAAGGCATATTGGTTGATCGTGTAGCGTTTATGTGCAAAATTTGAGGGCCAATTGATAAAGCTTGTTGATGCCAAAACAGCTAATAATAATAATTTATTATCAGGTACATGTACACAAGCAAATAAGTATATTTAACCCTTTCAGTGCGGGAACCGAATTTTAAAGGCCTTTGAAAACAGTTTGGATCCAGATGAGACGCCACAAAACGTGGCGTCTCATCAGGATCCAAACTGTTTGCTAGTCTGATAGTATTCTTTGAAAATTTTTTGAAGAAAATGCTAATTTTAGAAATTCAGCAGACGACATTTTAGCAGACGACAAATTTCCCAGCATGCAACGGGTTATTAAGATGCTTAAGGTGTGGACGACTCATAATCAGGTTTGGTGTCCCTCAAACCCTAAGCGTCTTGTAATTCCTTATGCAGTTTGTATAGATAGTGCCGCATCCTGACACGTAAAGCTTGTGCTTTGTTGGCAGCGTTAGTTGGCTGTTAACAGGTTCATTGTGGTTATCTCCACCATCAGTCTGTCCGTCTGTCCTAGCCACTATCTCCTACACCATAAGCACTAGAACCTTGAAAATTAAACACATGGTAGCTATGAGCATTATTCGACCCTGCACTATCTAGAAGTTTGATCTGACCCCTGGGTCAAAAGTTAAAGGGGATGGGGTGGAGACGGGTCAGAGATTTTCACTCATTTTTAGCTCGACTATTATATATGAAATATATATAATGGAGCTATCCTCAAGGCTTTTTTTCCTTCTTTGCGAGTGGCCGTGGAAGGACATTTCACAATTTTTCCAGGGACAATTCACAAACCTAATATGGCCGTGAATTTTACAAAATCGGCCGTTTTTTTCACAATTTTAACAATTTAACAACTTGGTTTTTCACAATTTTGAGAAGTTCGCGACTCAATTTTTCAAAATATTGAAAAATTCGCGACTCGTTTTTTCACAATTTTAAAAAGTTCGCGACTCATTTTTTCACAAAGTGAGGGGGCCAGGGCCGCTTCACAAAGTCAAGAAAAAAAAGCCCTGATCCCAGTCTTCGAAATTAGCACACGTCCGATCGCCCGTGGCGAGTAAAATTACTGCCGGGCACATACAAAAATTCACGTTTGTGGCCCGCCGGGCATGTAAATTTTTGAAGCCAATTGACAGTTTATAAAAAAAAATCGTAAGCGGTTCTTGATATTTGCAGATCTATTTTTCAATTTTGCGAACAAACACCTTGCCGTAAGTTGTAAAACAATGAAATTCGATTGGTTTAACAACACACACCTGCTTGCGCATGTCATCGTTATTGTTTTTGACCGATGCAGTTCGGTCACATTCGGTTCTTATCGACGGTTTCTCTAGACATTAATAGAGAAGATGCTTTTTGTCATTGTCGACATAGAGGCTATGCAGTATCTTAGGTATGTTGATGGGGCTAAGCCCGATAAAGCACTTCCAAAATAGAAAATGATTTAGAGAAAAAGGAAGCCAAGAAATGGTACGAGGACACCAGAGAACGCTCTTTTCAAGAGCACTGGTGTAACGATCGACCGTCTTAATTCTAGTGACTGATTAGATGTAGTTGTATTCACTACTATTGAAACAAATGTTCTGCTTTACTATGTGTAGCATGTAAGTGTTAAAATGTTGTGATTTGTTATAATGTTGGTTAAAAAAGTGTGGGCATGTAAAAAATATGTTGGGCATGTAAAAATTCTTAAGTAACTGGCCCGACTGGCATGTAACTTTTCAAAGCTAATGTCGAAGACTGTGATCCTGATCACGTCGGTGTTACCGTTAGCGTGCACATGTTAAAGTTTGTGTACTACCCCAAATATTTTCTTTGTCCTTTAACAAATTACTTTTATATTTTGCATACATGTACTTCTTTACCAACATGACCCTTATCTATAAACAAGCGCAGACAACTGTATCAAGCATTTTGACAGAATTATTGCCCCTTTTATACTTAAAATATGCATATTATTGATAAATCTATGTTAAAGTTTGCATACCACCTAAAATATTTTCTCTGTCCTTTGACATATTGCTTTCATATTTTGCATACTTCATTGTAACATGATCCCAATCTATAAACAAGAGCAGACAACTGTATCAAGCATTTTGACATAATTATTGCCCTTTTATACTTAGAATATGCATATTATTGATAAATCTATTTTAAAGTTTGCATACCACCTCAAATATTTTCTATGTCCTTTGACATATTGCTTTCATATTTTGCATACTTCTTTACCAACATGATCCCAATCTATAAACAAGAGCAGAAAACTGTATCAAGCATTTGACAGAATTATTGCCCCTTTTATACTTAGATAATTGAACATTTTGCTTAAATTGCCATAACTTCTTTATTTATGAGCACATTTGATTCATACTTTGACAAAACAACACTTAACTGACATACCACAATGCACTGCACCCAAACTATCCCCCATGCCCCACCCCAGAATCCCCCCCCCAAATTTTATTTTTATAATTATTTTTGAAAGTTCATCTTTTAAATTACCACCAACCCACATAAACCACCCCTCTCCATGATGGCTTACATTAACCTGTCAAGCATTCGAAATCTCTTAAGACAATAGTTACGGTCAATCTCAACCATGCATGGCCGCATTACCAACCCTGGGGCGCCCCCTGGGTCAAACATGCGGCGTGGGAATACGCGTCGGCCTCTGCCGCACCATTTTTCACCAATTGACTTCAAATTAATACTAAAGATTTCTTATGACAACACAGTGTCTCGACCATCCATGTTCACATTACCCACCCCAGGGCCCCGCCCACTTTGGTGGTAAAGATCCCAAGCTATTTCAGCATAATTAAAATCCAAGCCATTTTTGTGGTCAAGACCCGAGCTTTCTCACCATAATTAAAATCCAAGCCAGTTTGGTGGCAGAGACCCCGAGCTATTTCAGCATAATTAAAATCCAACTCAGGTTAGTGGTCAAGATCCTGAACTATTTCGGTATAATTAAAATCCAAGCCAGTTTGGTGGTCAATTTTTGTGGTAAAGACCCCGAGCTTTCTAACCATAACTAAAATCCAAGCCAGTTTGGTGGCGGAGACCCCGAGCTATTTCAGCATAATAAAAATCCAAGTCAGTTTAGTGGTCAAGATCCTGAACTATTTCGGTATAATTAAAATCCAGGCCAGTTTGGTGGTCAAAACCCCAAGCTTTTTCAGCATAATTAAAATCCTAGCCAGTTTCGTGGGGGAGATCCTGAGCTATTTCAGCATATTTAAAATCCAAGTCAGTTTAGTGGTCAAGATCCTGAACATTTTCGGTATAATTAAAATCAAGGCCAGTTTGGTGGTGAAGAACCCGAGCTTTTCAGCATAATTAAAATCCTAGCCAGTTTCATGGCCGAGACCTCGAGCTATGTCCGCATATTTGAAATCCAAGCCAGTTTGGTGGTGAAGATCCTGAACTATTTCGGCATAATAAAATCCAAGCCAGTTTGATGGTCAAGATCCTGAGCTATTTCAGCATAATTAAAATGCAAGCCAGTTTGGTGGTCAAGAACCCGAACTATGAGCATAATTCAAATCCAAGCCAGTTTGGTGGTAAAGATCCCGAGCTTTTTCAGCATTATAAAAATCCAAGCCAGGTTGGTGGTCAAGATCCTGAGCTATTTCAGCATAATTTAATTCTAAGCCAGTTTGGTGGTCATGACCCCGAGTTATTTCAGCATAATTAAAATCCAAGCCATTTTGGTGGTCAAGACCCCAAGCTATTTTAGCATATATTTTTTTCAGCATAATTTTTTCTTACCCAATTGTTTTCTTACACAAATATTTTTCGTACCCATTTTTTTCTGTTTTTTGACAGAATAATGCCCCCTTTTATAGTTAGAAAATTGAAAATTTGGTTAAGTTTTGTGTTCAGGTCTACTCTTATCCTATTTGTGTTAAGGTCTACTCTTATCCTAAAGTATCAAAGCTATATCGTCTACTTAATGTTATAAATCATGTAACTGACATTTTTAAACATTTTATTTCTTTCCCATTTTTTTTTATTAAGGTGACATACATCAACTGTTTAATAATATTAAGTCTACCTTTTTGGTAAAAATAATATTTTTACCAAATGTTCAAAATTGACATTACGGACACATGTCATTTGCTGAATGTTAAAAGTAGCATAACTGACATTTAGTTAAATTTTCAGAAGGAAAAACTGCTTTATTGAAATAAAATAGGGATACTTACAGAGTAAAACAAACACATGGGATATTTTCAGATTTGAATACTGGTATTTTACGCATCTTTAGGCAGTTCTGTGTACTAAGGATAAATACAATACTTAAATATCATGTACAATGCACAATACTAAAAACCTGAATTGTAACTGTAATGTATTTCAGATTCAGAGATGTCTGTGTTTTTTCTAAGGTCATGTGAAACATTAAGTTTATATGATTATAGGTTTAAAATTGCAAATTGTCCTCTTACTTGCCCTTGTATTTCAAGATAGAATACTTTCCTTCCCAGAGGAAAGAGATCTGGGTTTGAATCCCAGTGGGGGCTTCAGAGGATGATTCATTTTAAGAAAAATGAATATATTTGCTTTACTTTGTCTCTAACTTAACCAAATAACTCTGACAATGCCTTTACAAGTATGAAGTTTTTGATAATTCAATTATGCAAGAAACATGTATAATTTTAGGGTAGACTAAGACAGCAAACTAAGAATGGGCATCCATTTTAGTTTTTTAAGTCAATACAACAATAAATGCATATAGGAACACATATTTAAATTAAAAATGCAACTATCGGAGGACATAATCAATTACATGTAAATAGTAAATGACTACTTTAAATATTTTTAGCACTGTTTGTTTTTCAGAGATTTGTGAATATGCCGTTTTATGTTCTTCCCATTGAACTAATGCAATATGTGCTTTGGAACTGGAATCATATAGTGTTGGAAAGCTGATGTTTCACGTCCAGAGGGTCCTTGCTTCCGGAAAGCTGAAAATTGTATATGATCTCCCCACTCATTCCATCCCGCGAAACCCTTAAGGTGTCGCAAGTCTAGTATTATAGTCATGGGAATTGAAGTTCTACTTTTAAAGGTAGCTAATCGAACGGCTTCGAAAAAATAAGCATGTCTGCGAGTATTATGGTTACTATCATGTGATATGTATATTAAATTTTTGCGAGAACTTTGGTTACCATCATTAAATGCACAAAAAGAAATAGGTTTTATTTCATCTCCCCACTCATTCCATCCCGCGAAACCCTTAAGGTGTCGCAACTCTAGTATGGAATGAGTGATGTATTGGACGTCATCATTGATGACGTTCATTCGAACGAATGATAAAGGGGCTAAGTTTCGTTAAGCTGGCGCATATAGTCGCGATTTGGGGCGCTTGAAAACTGGCCTAGCACGTTTGCTGAAATTTGACATGTATATGTACCAGAATGCGATCTACCTGTTGGCGTAGGCGTTATACCTGGGAAAAATCAAGTTTTTTGATTAAATCACGAAAAAGTTTCGCAAGTTTTACATAACCGGAATTACAAAATGCTCTATGTGGATATACCGAAACCCTACCGAAATCCCCGAAATCAAACTTTGATAAAAACAATGTTTCATTAGTGATTTCAGCGTATTTCGCAACGATCTATATTAAAATACGCAGTTTTTCAATACACAATCAATATTAATGGGGATTTCGTGGGATCTCGTGGATTTCTGAGGATTTTGGTAATTACGGGAAATTCGGTATTTCTTCACACCCGTCAAAATGGTCGACTTCGTCAGAATGAACGCTTAGAAAGTATTTACAAAAAAACATCATCTCAAACGATGTAAAGTGAACGCTACTTATCTGTTTTGTAGATAAGTATACGATCCATTGGAAAACACTAAGATTTGACATAAAAAAATGCCAGTGGATATGGAAATCTTCATCGTTGGAAATAGCAGACGGCGTCGACCAATCGCGAAAAGAACCCGAGAAAGTATTAACAAAATAACATAATTAAAAATGATGTAAAGTGAACGCTAATTCGCTGTTTTGTAGATAAGTATACGATCTATTGAAAACCATAACATTTGACATAAAACACCCGTGGATATGCAAATCTTCTGCGTACCAAATACAAAATAGCAGACATCATGCGGCGTCTAATCTGAGTCTACGCTGTTTGCCAAGGCCGATAGTATAATGAATGGAAATGCACAAACTCAGCAACTGGCAAGCATATATGCATTAGTAGATTGTTTCGTGATTATTTAGAAACGACTACATAATTCTTTTGGTTCAGCCAGTGCAACTTAACAGAAATAAGTATAATAGTTTCTACACCTGACAACAATGTGCCAACTTTATACAAGGTAAGTTGTTTACATTATTTAAAATATTTCAAGCTTACAGTATACAACAATAAACAGCTGGTACAATGTAATGTCATCGTTTTAATTTTAATAAGCCCGTGGTTAATTACCCTTTTTAATCTTATGGTTCAATGCATCTCTAACACCTTCAATTGACATTCTCGGCTCGGGTACTACTTACCGGTACATGTACCCGGGTACTCTTAACTTTACTTACATGTAGCCCGGGTACGGTAAAGAAACTTAAACATACCCGCAAATATTAGATTGTATCCGAGTTGTATATCTGCCAAAAATCCGATGTCGTTAAACATGCTAGCGATTAAAGTAAAACAATATTGTTTACCTTAAAGAAACTTCTCTTTAAAAAAAATCTGCATCAACATGCTTTTTAGTATGAGTGTTGAGAGGACGCCGTAGGAATAATCAAGTAATCAAGAATACGTCTCTGTTTCTGCTTTTATTTCCTTCATGTATAATGACGATAAGGATTGACGACTAACATTGACGGCAATGATAACAAGCATTGAAACTAACACTAACGACAAGGATTGGCGTCTAGATGTAACATTGACGATTCTCTACAATAAATGAAATTAACAATAAAGAATGAATAATACGATTATAGTACAACAGATCTGCTATTCGAAGTATAATATGATAGCATACACTCATTAGAATAAAAGGTTTCATAAATAACAATTTGAAACATGTTCAATAAATATCGAAATATCTTATACAATATTTATTACACAGCATGAATTATTTGTTAAAACATAATATAAATACCAAATATGGTGTTCCCCATTTAACGGACCTCGCAAACCAAAAAATGTTTCTTTAAAAAAATCTATGACGGTAAAAAGTGAACGTGCGACCATCGCGGAAAATATACTTGACAACGTCATACAATGACGCGACTTTAAACAATTTAAGATTTTAAATTGAATCACATTAATGATTGTAAAAATGAGTTTTGATAATACATTGTATAAATGCCATTTTAACAGAAAATTGACATAAATGTAAACATAATTAATTTTTACAAAATAGCCGACAACAACCGATTTAGTGTTAAAATTCCCGGGTATGTTTTAGTATATTTACCGTACCCAGGGTACGAGCCTTACTAACTGTATTATTATTATATCTCACCGACTACCTTTACCCTTGTTGTGTTTCAACCTGAAATTTATGTAAAATCCGGCTTTCTTTACTTTTATTTTTCATTCATTTGATTACGCAATTGTTGACGTATCTCGTGGAAAATTATTGAATCTTTGGATTTTAGTGACGACAAGCTGGAAGTGTCAATTTATTTTTACAATGAATCTAAGATGTATTTAATTTTGTGTGTTTGTCATGCATAGTTCAGTGTTTTCCAGAAAATTTGAGTAGCCAGTTTATATGGCCGGCAACTATGCAGTAAAACCAAAGCATTTGTGACATTTACTTGATATATTTGGGAAAAGTAGCCGGCATCAAGAGTTAATGTAACCGGCAAGATCGCTAGCAGCCGGTATTTAAGAGAACACTGATAATAGTAAACTAAATCTCTACGACGGGATTACAGCTTTGTAAAATTGTTTTTTGGGTGATAATGGTTAGTAATTCATACTAATGTTATTAAAAAATATCGGCTTTAAATTTAATTTTGAGAATGGGATGGAAGAACAGGAAATGAAGAGCATACAGGGATGGAAATAAGTGGTTTACCGTGAACCCGGGGCAAGTAGATTTTGGCCTGGGCAACTCAATTTCAAAAGTTGGTAAACTTCTTTTTTTTAAAGCTTAAACAATTCACTGCAATAAAATTGAAAAACAATTGATCACCATGGATCAATACTAGTTAAATAACATTCATATTTAGGAATAGGACATGATTCAATTCAGGCTCATAATAAAACATCATGCATTGAACATGTGTTGTCACCAAATGTATTTAATTATCTATTATTTTATTAAAAGAATGTATAATATTCACATGTTCATATTTCGGGGCTCGTTATTCTTTATCTGGGCAACCAAAATACTAAAGATGGTTGCCCACAATAGTAAACAGTTAGTTTCAATCCCTGGCATATCATTGTATCTCTATTGTTATAAGCATTGCATTAAAGTTGTGATTGAGGTTAGCCTGTTGTTTATGTATATTTACATTTTAGCTTGACTGTTATATATGAAATATATATTAGTCGAGCTATCCTACTCAACCCGGCGTCGGCGTGCGCATTGGAATGTTTGCGTACCACCTCAATATATTTCCTATGTCCATTGACATATTGCTTTTATATTTGCATACTTCATTACCGACATAACCCCAATCTATAAACAAGAGCAGACAACTCATTTACTGTATCAAGCATTTTAACAGAATTAGGCCCTTTTTTCACTAAGAATAATATGCATATTATTGATAAATCTATGTTAAAGTTTGGCATATGACCTCAAATATTTTTATGTCACTGACATATGCGTTCATACACCATGTATTTTGCTTATAACCAACATGACCCCAATAGTATAACAAGAGCAGATAACTGTATCAAGCATTTTGTAACAATTATGGCCTTTTTTTCACTTAGAATAAGCCTATAATTGATTAAATGTATTATTAGTTGCGTACCACCTTTAAATTGCCATAACTTGTTTATTATGCTCCCCCCCCCCAAATTTTTTAGGGGGAGCATATAGTCGCCGCTTCGTCTGTCCGTCGGTGCAAAAATTTGTTTCGTACCCAATTTTTTTTGTACCCAATTTATATATGTACCCTTTTTTTTTCGTACCCAAATAGTTTTTTGTACCCTAATTTTTTCGTTCCCTATAGGTTTTCATAACCAAATTTTTTTCGTACCCAATTTTTTTTACACAAATTTGTTAGAACCCAAATTTCTTTGAACCCATTTGTTCGTACTCAAATTTTTTTCGTACCCAAATTCGTTTTGTTCCCAATTTTTTTTGTACCCAAATTTTTATTTGAACCTTTTTTTCGTACCCAAATAGTTTTTCGTACCCTAATTGTTTTTATAACCAATTTTTTTTTTTTCGTACCCACATTTTTTTGTACCCAATTTTTTCGTACACAAATTTGTTTCGTACCCAAATTTCTTCGTACCCATTTGTTCGTATGGAATGAGTGATGTATTGGACGTCATCATTGATGACGTTCATTCGAACGAATGATCAAGGGGGCTAAGTTTCGTTAAGCTGGCCGCATATAGTCGCGATTTGTGGCGCTTGAAAACTAGTCGGTTACTTTTGCTGAAATTTGACAGTATATGGACAAGAATGCGATCTACCTTTTGGCGTAGGCGTTATTACCTAGGAAAAAAACTAGTTTTCGAGTATTTTGCGTTTAAATATTTTTATGGGAAAGGGCACGCGCGCGTGACGTCATGAAAAGCGCTTAGGCTAGCTTCCATCTTGCTACGAAACAAAGAAAACTGACGTTACGCGTTATTAATTTAATATAAAGTTAGCGTTTAATCGATAAACAATAGACGTAATAATTGTGTTTGAATATCAATCGGAAGTACACAAGTGTGTTTTTTTTAATAACATCATATAAATCAACTGTGTTATTTCAACGTATTGTGAATTGTGTGCTAACGAGTTGAAGAAAGGTTTACGCGGCTAGGCTTTTCCGAGATAAATGTAAGTACACACTGGTATTAGAATGGTATTCTATTATCCGATAATATCTATTACATTATTAGGGTTTAATATTTTATTATTAAATCAATAAATAAACGTGAGCAGCAAATCAATTAATTTCGTTTGCAGTAGAAACCGAAGACGGAAAGTAAACAAACCAACCATCAAAATGGCTGACGACATAGCAACGTAGGAATGAACGCTCACAAACTATTTACAAAATAAGATCATCATAAATGATGTAAAGTGAACGCTAGTTAGCTATTTTGTAGATAAGTATACGATCCAACGAAAAAACAATAAAATTTTGACATAAAAAAACACCAGTGGATATGGAAATCATCGGCGTTTGAAATAGCAGACGGCGTCGACCAATGGCTGCCAATACAGGTTCGAAAAGAACGCTCGAAAGTATTAACAAAATAACATAGATGATGTAAAAGTGAACGCTAATTCGCTGTTTTGTAGATAAGTATACGATCTATTGAAAAACCATAACATTTGACACAAAAACACCCGTGGATATGGAAATTTTCAGCGTAACGAAATAGGCAGACACCCACATGGCGTCTCATCTGGGTCTACGCTGTTTGCCAAGGCCGATAATATAATGAATGGGAAATGCACAAACTCAGTAACTGGCAAGCATATATGCATTAGTAGGTGTTTCGTGATTATTCAGAAACGACTACATAATTCTTTTGGTTCTGCCAGTGCAACTTAACAGAAATAAGTATAAAAAGTTTCTACACCTGACAACAATGTGCCAACTTAATACAAGGTAAGTTGTTTACATATTTAAAATATTGCAAAGCTTACAGTACCTCAACAATAAACAAGCTGGTACAATGTAATGTCATCGTTTTAATTTTAATAAGCCCGTGGTTAATTACCCTTTTTAATGTTATGGAATCAATTGCATCTCTAACACCTTCAATTGACTTGTTCATGAAAAATATACACCCTCAGTGCATGCTATCCCATACACCATCAATCACTTACTAAGGCTCGATTGGTCATTCTCGGCTCGGGTCTACTTACCGGTACATGTACCCCCGGGTACTCTTAACTTTACTTACATGTTCCCGGGGTACGGTAAATAAAACTTAACGCCCAAATATTAGATTGTATCCGAGTTGTATATCCGCCAAAAATCCAATGTTTGAAACATGCTACCGATAACGTAAAACAATATTGTTTACCTTAAACAACCGTCTCTTTTAAAATCTGCATCAACATGCTTTTAGTTTGAGTGTTGAGAGGACGCCGTAGGAATAAGCAAGTAATCAAGAATACGTCTCTGTTTCTGCTTTTATTTCCTTCATGTATAATGACGATAAGGATTGACGACTAACATTGACGACAATGATCACAAGCATTTACGACTAACACTGACAACAAGCATTGGCGACTAGATGTGATACATTGACGATTCTCTACCATAAATGAAATTAACAATAAAAAATGAATAATAAGATTAAAGTACAACAGATATGCTTTTCAAAGTATAATATAATAGCATACACTCATTAGAATAAGAGGTTTCATAAATAACAATTGAAACATTTTCAATCAATATCGAAATATCTTATACAATATTTATTACACAGCATGAATTATTGTTAAAAATAATATAAATACCGAATATGGTGTTCCCCATTTAACGGACCTTGCAAACCAAATAATGTTTCTTTTAAAAAATCTATGACGGTAAAAAGTGGACCTGCGATGTCGTGGAAAATATTATACTTGACGACGTCATACAATGACGCGACTTTAAACTTTAAGATTTAAAATTAAATCACATTATTGATTTTAACAATGAGTTTGATAATATAAATGCCATGAACAGAAAATTGACATAAATGTAAACATAATTAATTTTTAACCAAATAGCCGACAACAAACCCGATTAGTGTTAAAATTCCCGGGTATGATTTAGTATATTTACCGTACACCAGGGTTTGGGCCTTACTAACTGTATTATTATTATATCTCACCGACTACCTTACCTTGTTGTGTTTATGAACCTGAAACTTATGTTAAATCCGGCTTTTTTTTTACTTTTATTTTTCATCATTTGATTGTTGACGTATCTCGTGGAAAATTATTTGAATCTTTGGATTTTACTGACGACAAGCTGGAAGTGTCAATTTATTTTAAAAAACGAATCTAAGGTTTATTTACATGTAGTATTGTGTGTTTGTCATGCATATAATTCAGTGTTTTTCCAGAAAATTTGAGTAGCCAGTTATATGGCCGGCACTATGCAGTAAAACAAAAAGCATTTGTGACATTTACTTGATATATTTGGGAAAAGTAGCCGGCACATCAATGAGTAAGGTAACCGGCAAAATCGCTGGTTGCCGGTATTTAAGTTAAGAGAACACTGATAATAGTAAACTAAATCTTACGACAGGATAACAGCTTTGTAAAATTGGTTATTTGGTGTGAAATGGGTAGCAATTCATACAAATGTTATTAAAATATTGTGCTTTAAAATTAATTTTGAGAATGTGATGGAAGAAAAGAAAATGAAGAGCATACGGGATGGAAATAAGTGTTTCCCGTGAGCCCCCGGCAAGTAGATTTTGGCCTGGGCAACTCATTTTCCAAAAGTTTGGTAAACTTCTTTTTTTTAAAGCATAAAACCAATACAGTGCAATAAAAATTGAAAAACAATTGATCACCATGGATCAATACTAGTTAAATAACATTCATTATTTAGGAATAGGACATGATTCAATTCAGGGCTCATAATAATACATCATGCATTGAACATGGTTTGTCAGCAAATGTATATAATTATCTATTATAAATAATATTCACATGTTGATACATGTTGTATTCTGGGCTGGTTTTCTTTATCTGGGAACCAAAATACTAACAGATGGTTGCCCACAATATAAAAAAAATTAGTTCAATCCTGGCAATCATTGTAACTTTATTGTTTAAACTGCATGCATTAAAGTTTGTGATTGAGGTTAGCTTGTTGTTTATAGTATATTTACTTTTTAGCTATCTCACTATTATATATGAAACATATATATTGGAGCTATCCTACTCAACCCCGCGTTGGCGCGCGCATTGGACTTTTTGCGTACCACCTCAAATATATTTCCTATGTCCATTGACATATTGCTTTTATATTTTGGATACTTCTTTACCAACAAACCCCGAATCTATAAACAT